>NW_007578152.1:169577-174675 GCF_000690725.1 Stegastes partitus | reverse complement strand
ATTTTTACATTTTTTCCAACTTTAAGCGACTTTTTTATTGTTTTAAGTGGTTTCAAAGCTGCTTTTTATGACATTTCTTGCACAAAAACATCAAATCAAGAATGAATCAAGTCTCAAAATGACTCAGATCTTCAACGACTTGTGCAGAAACATCTAATTATTCAGTCCATGCTTCTGTAACAACAAACAGGAGAGTTGTGGTGTTTTAAACTTGAATTTACATTTGATTTTAATGTTTTTGAAGCTCGTTTTTAACTAATTTCATCACATTTTTTGTGCAAAAACAAGGATTTTAATTCTGAAGCAGTGAAAATCATTATTTTTTCATTTTTAATTGACTTTTTTTGGATTTCAGTGGTTTTAAAGCTGCTTCTTGTGACATTTTTTGTGCAGAAACATCTGATTTGACAGATGTTTCTCCATTTCTTGCCTTCATTCGGCAGCTTTGCGTGTGAAACAGACGAGCGTTCAGACTTTTATTCGGTTATGCGACGCTCTCCGTGACCCTGACGCCACTGGTGGGTTTTACCTGATGGAAGCCGAGGAAGTCCTGGATGGTCGGCGACGTGTAGAAGACGTAGCCTTCAGCCGTCACCACCAACACGAAGCCGTTCAGCGCCTGCACAACAAAAACACAAAACTTTACTTAAAGCGCCGTCGTCCGGTCCGCGGATCCCGTCGGCGTCGTTTGAGGCGTCACCTGGAGCAGCAGGTCTCCCTCGGAGAAGCTGACGCCGTCGATGGACGTCACCACGGCGGGCGGCGGCTGGACGGCGGCGGCGGAGGAGGAGGAGGAGGAGGTGGACGGAGGCAGAGCGGCGTTCTGGGAGGCTCCTCCGAACATCAGGCTTCGCTCGCTGGTCCAGCTGGAGCTGCTCTGGCCGACCTTCAAGGTGGCTGCAGGAGGAGAAACAGGAGGTCAGTCGGCTGAAGTCCAACCAGCTTCTACGTTTATCTCCACTGGAGGTTCAATAAAAACGTCCTGCAGCTCCACGGACACAAGATTCAAGATTCAAGATTCAACTCAAGACCTTTATTCAACACAGTTATACACAATAAAACCTGTTGAGCACCTGTTTAGACCAACTAACAAGAAAAACAAAGAATAAAAACACAAAAGAAATAAATTAAATATGAATACACATATAGACAGATAGAAAATAAACACACACATCAATAAATGAAACTAAATAAAATTGAATTAAACTAATTTAAGAAGGAGAAATAATCAGAAATATCTTCTTTTTATTTAGTTTTTTCTCCCAAGTTTCCAAACATATCACCAATACTGTAAAAAAATAAAACATGGAGGCTCCACGAGCTGCAGATGTTTTTCCGTTTCGGTTTTTCTCTCCACCTTAAAGATGTTTCACCGTGCTGACCGTATCCTCCACCGCCTGGCTGCTCTGCTCACCGCTCCTGAGCCGTGCTGCGTTTATTTTATTGGTTTTATTTCTCTCATAACGTCTCCTATCTGTAAACACAAACCTGAATCTTTTTTTTTTTTTGCAGCACGATTCCGTCGCTGCTCCTCAGTTTTCTGACAGAACGCGAGCAAACGGTTTGAATGTGGAGGAACATCACGATTTTAAGCTTCGATTCGCTTCATTTGCTCAACAAAAACGCGACACCTTCACGTTTCTGCAGCTCCTGACTCAGACAAACGGCAAAAACTTCACCTTAAAACACAAAACAAGGCTCATGCGTCGACTTTCTGCCCAAATTAAAACTTCTGATTTATGTTTTTTCTGCAGAAACGAGAAGAGGCAGCAGCCAGGAGGAACCAAAACCAGTCCAAGATATAACAACAAGAACAAATATGTGCATGGCAACGTGATATCAGAGGCCCAATTTCTGGAAAACATCTGATGAAACAAGTGTGAAGCGAGAAAAAAAAAAAAAAACAAACAGAAAGAGGAAGAGCGCATCAGGTCCATCAGGGTGGAGCTGCCTGCTGCTTCCTGTCGTCTTACAACAGCTCTTCGTCCTCTTCCTCTTCCTCCTGCTTATCGAGCCGCTCTTATCGCCACAGAGAAGAAAAATAACCCGGCAGGCCCTTAAAATACCCTTTCTGGGAGGATGCAGGTGGGTATTTTGTGGAGGAAGACAGTCTGAAGCGATGATGGACGGAGGTGAGAGGAGGACAGACGAAGCCCTAAAACCCTGAAATGATTCATTCAGCTGCAAAACGTTTGGAGCAAATTCAAGCAGAAGCACAAAAATCTCGGTTTTCTTTCCTTGTGTTCGATACTAAAGTGAAAATCTTTGGGTTTTGGACGACAAAAGACCAAGAATCAATAACAACAACACTCATGTGCAGGCTGCTGGTTAAACACAGAAGCTCTGGATCCGGCCCGTCCAGGCCAAACGAGGATAACAGGCAGAACCGCAGAACGACCCGCTGGCCTCCCCCCCGTGGACCCAGCACAGCGGGGAGGCGGCCATTTTGGAGGACGAGGTCCGTGTGAAGTGGTCGACGGCGTCCTCGATCAATCTGCGCGAACGTTCTGTTCCGACGCGAGCGGAAAAACGAAGAAGCAATCACCAGAGCGTTTCACGTAGGATTCAGAGACGCTGGACGGTTATGAGTCCTTGAAACGTTCCCGTACGGCGACAATAAACGTCTGAGAAATGATTAAAAGCACAAAACTGTGGCGAGAGTCGAAGCAAAAAACACCACATGTGAAAGATGCAGACATTTTAATTAACTTTAGGTTGTTTCTCTCCATCAGTCATATGTGCAGCGTTGCAGATTAACCTCCTGGGATCCGTCTAATCGCTGGGAAACACGATTCGTACATGTTTCTGCTGCATCTGGGCATATTTTATAGGTTTCTAAGTCTTTTTTTTGTGCAGCATGGGTTCTTTGCAGCTTTAGACTTTGTCAAAATAAGAAAGTTAGACTCGTAGTTGAGAATAAATCCCCACGATGCTAAATAAACACATCCAAAGCCTGTATCTGCTGTGAATGTGCTCATCTGCTGCCGGTCGACAGTCAAACTCTTTATTTTTAATGCCTCCAAAAGCCTGAAAGAATCTGTCGTTTCAACCTAACGTCTCAGATGTTCCACCTTTTCTCCCCATTAATTTCTGGTTTACCCTCCGACACCTTTCACGTGTTTTAAAAGCAAACGACGCCTGTGTTTCGCTCGACACCTCTTCAACATCGACTCGCTGCTCCTCGACTCTGAGCTCCCGTCGAGCAGCTTCGCTTTGAACACCTTCGGTTGTCGCCCGCCGAGCTTCCTGAGGGCTTCATAGACCCTCCGAGCTCCTCCGGCGACACAGAATCATCCGAGTCCAAACTGCAGCCGCATAAAACAGCAGGAAAGAAGATTAACAGCAGAAAAGCTGCTGCTGCTGCTGATGTCCATATTATTGTGTATTTGTCCCTAGAAAACTTGAAAATGTGAAGTTTAGCGCTGATTTTTCTTATCTCGTCTGTAAAATATTAGAAAAAAAGTAAAAGCTGGTGATAGTTTCCCTGTTTCTGATCACATACGACCAAAACATTGCATTTGAGAAGCTGTAACTAGACAATAAAATGCACTGTTGCTTAAAAAAATGGCTTAATTAGCTAATTAATTGACTTGCTGCTGCAGTTACAGCTCAGTTTCTGATAAATAAAAGAAAAAAATTTGCACTTTTAAGAAGCTAGAACTGAAGAACTTTTGGCATTTTGGCCTAAAAAAAATGACTGATCGACATTTCTGACACAAAAAGAGCAAAATTTTAGGTCATGCGTTGTTTTAAAGTTAAATCTTAAACCTAAATATGAAGCCAGAATGATTAAACAGTTAGCTTAGCTTAGCATAAACACTGGAAACAGAGGTGAGCAGCTAGCTTAGCTCTGTACCAAGCCTGGTACTGTCACAATTTAATTTTAAAAAGTAAGAAAAGTCACACATTTAAGGCGCTAGAGGCAGTAAATGTTGGTATTTATGCGACATAGCTGCTAATTAATGTCCTGTCATTATATTAAAGACACTAAATGAGGGCGACGGTGAACTTAGCTTAGCATTAAGACCCGAAACAGAGTTGTGAACGCAGCCAGGCTAGCAGTTTCCCTTCACTTCCAGTCTTTATGCTAAGCTAAGCTAACCTGCTGGTTTGGGAATCAAACGAGCACAAAAACTGCTGATATCATCAAGAAGAAGACTTCTGGGCGTTCAAAGCTGAGGAGCAGAGTTTCTTCCTCGGAGCCAGAAAAATACCAACGGAGCAGATAATTTGAGATACAAAGACGGGAACGAGCCGGACGACAAGCGAACCAGATGTGCTGGTTAAACACACGACAGCAACAGAGGAGAGGAAACGCAGCAGCGTGGCCCAGAGCGGGCGCCCACTCGTCACATCTCCTTCCAGGGTCACAGTGGGAGCTTTCTGGGGAAGACTCGGCATTATATTTCACATTTTATATCAAAGGCCGGGATCTGAGGCTGCGGCGGGACAAACTAGTCGCTGCCCGAGCAGATAAAAATATGGAGGGAACACATAATTTAGGAGAGACTCTGAAAAACACAGCAGAGGAGACACGGAGGAGACGCTCAGGAGGCCGGAAACCGACAGAAAGACGAGCGGGTTCTGTGCGGTTGGAGGCACAAATTAGATTTTTAAAGAGCAAAAAAACAAAACGACAGCGATGCTTTCAGACTGTATTTATCCCTGCAGGGAAGCTGATCGCTAGCAGTCGCTCAGGATGGTGGAAGCTGTAAAATTATACAACAAGGAGGAGGAACTGCACAACTGGAGGCGTAGTGAGTGGAACATTGAGTGATTTCAGGCAAATTAACTCCAACAAGAAAACCTCTCGACTGATCCACCAAACAGTCTGTTTAATAGAACATATCTGACTCAGATTTAAGGGAGTTTGTGCCACATGTGTGCAGCAAAATGGGCGAGAAACAGGAGAAAAACAGTAAATATGTCAGAAACAGATGACCAACAAAACCTATTTAAGAAGCTTTTCATGACACCGGTTCACACAGCCGCCAATAACAGTCTTAAAAACACATAATGTGGTCGCTTGATGAGCAGTTTGCATTGATTTAGTCATGATGAAGAAGTGAGGCGTTTAGGGAACATCTGTAACCTGTAG
>NW_007578152.1:157404-169266 GCF_000690725.1 Stegastes partitus | reverse complement strand
GTAAACTGCAGCGTCAAGGCGTTTAGCTTGTGCACAGTTTATTGCGGTGATTACAGAGAAAGACTCAAAGATGTGACGAGTGTCGAGTCCCTGACCATCTTCACACCAGCGCAGCTCGGCCACCGCAGACTCATAAAGCAGCGTGGAGCCGCACATGTTAAAGGACTCGACATAAACCTCCTGCAGCACCTGTGGAGGGACGAGCAGCAGGAGCCCTGAGCTGCACCGCCGAGCTGCACATGGGTCAGACCGAACCGTCGCCGAGATTCACGATCCCAAAGCAGCACGACGGAGGAGAACGGAGCTACAATCCGACTAACTGTTCTTTAATTTATTCATTTCTACTTGTTCCGATTGTAAACATAAACACAAAACTGGGGAAAAAATCCTTAATTTTCCTGCAACCATAACAAAATAGAAGCAGGATATAAATAATTAGAGAGCTTACATCTTCCTTATTTATGCATGTGTGTTTATAAAAGCCTCTAAGATGATTTTAGTAAAGTTTAGCCAATAAAGTTTATATATTTCACTCTGTAAATGTGCTGTATGTATAAATCAGTGTGTTCCAGATGAACTTTATCACTGAGTAAATGCATCTTTTTCCCTATTTGTTGTTTCTATTGAAGCTCAGCTGCCTGCATCTTCTTTTAAATGCTTCTTTTTAACATTTCAGCTGATTGTGTTTTTATCCTCATATATGTTAGATTTCTACATTCTCACGTCTGAACGCCGCCACATAAACAAACCTGCCTCGTCCTGCCTTTACGTCTTTTCTTCTTTCCAGGAACACGGCTCAACAATAATCTAAATAAGAGCCAATAATCTGGCAGATTTACAGCCGTTTGTTCAGGATTAAATGTGTTCATTCTGCCTGGTGAGCTTCCTGCTGTTGTTGGTCGGTGCATTTAAATTCAACCAAAGAGAGGAAATTATAACATACGACCCAAACAACACGCTGATAAACAACAACAACAACAACAATAGGTGCAGCTGTTCACCTGTCGCCGCCTTTCTCTCGCCTGCTTCCCGCCCTGTGTGGCGAGTCGTGTCAACACTCCCTCGTTTCTGATTCCTCCGTCTCCCCGAGTGTTTTTTTTTTTTTCCTCCCCCTGCCGAACGTTCAGCTGCTCCCACGGCACGCTTCGCACGGCATTTAACGTGATTTACGGCGAAACACAACAGCGCCAATCGATTTCACGCGCTCTCGCCTTTCGTGGATTTGAATCCTCTTTTTGTGCTGCTTCCCCTGGAGTCCCACCTGGCAGCGTCCCGGTGCAGCCGCACACTTTCACTCCGGCAGCTTCACGGTGCAGCAGCTGCTTGCGAGGATGCATTTTAGTGGTAAAAACACATCACAGCAGCTTTAAATGGACTGAATACCTCAAATATTTAACAAATATCATTTACAAGAAAGAAAAGCTGCTCACATTTGGCGGTAAAATCTAATTTTGCTTGTAAAAACACGTCCAAACTTCTCAATTTCAACTGTTTCAGCTGTTAGGAATGCTTCGCTTTATTGTGACTTTGCAACCAGGAGGAGGTTCGAGTTGTGGAAAGTAAGCAAACGAGGGCATAAAGTCAGTGTAATCTGAAATTAAGTGAGCAGATACGTCCAGGTTTCTGCATAATAATCATCTAAATGTCTTGTATTGTGTCTGCAGAACAGAAAGACTAACTCATGAGAGTCAGCTTGAAGGTTTTGGTCGAATTTGTGCAGAAATTAAACATTAGTGAGCTTCAGCGTGATTCAAATTGATTTAACGTGAATCCATACAAGGTCATATTCACTTAGTTTCCTTAAAAGCACCACATTTGGGCCCAATGCTTTAACTGAGAAAGTGGAATCAGGAAATATCTGGCAGTTTTTGATTTGAAAAATATACCCCAAAACCCCACGGCAGGTTTAAAAAGCGACATCAGACCATTTATCAGAGCAAGAAACTGTGAAAAAGATTTTAGAAACAGTGACACGGGGAGGTGAGAGGAGAAGCTGGAGGAGATTCTTCAACCTCTGAACCACAAAAACATTTATTATTCTCTAAAAAATGCCAAACTTACATAAATGATCACAGGATAAATGGTGCAGAAACATAAAGATTTGCTGGATTGTAAATTTTCTGTAAACTACTCATCTACGGTGCAATCGGACACAAACTGAAATTAAAATAAAAAATTCTCAGAATATTAGCCGTTTGTTTGATCCAGATTCTGTAAAAAACTAAATATTTTGTGCTCTTCTGTGCAACTGTGAAGCCGAGAGTGACTCAGCTGTGACTAAGAGTCAACCGACAAAAATTCAGGGACTTTTTGTCTGAAGTGGAGGCAGCGTTTCTGCAGAACTGAGAGGAAACCAGCACAGAAACAGATCAACAGATAAAATATTTATCGTATGCAGAAGCACTTCTTCTGTTTTCAGCGCTGGTAACACTTGTGGGCACTTGTTAAGTGTTTTGCACGTTTGTTCTGGTTTTAGTTTTTGTGAAATAAGTCATTAAAGAAGGAATTTAACTTTTAATATTGTCATTTTTTTAATAATAAATGGCCTCATAGGTTTGCCATCTCCTTCTTCATGGTTGTTCTGTTTCCATTGAGTTTCAAGACTTTATATTGCAGATAAAAAACTAATAAAACATCCTGAGGTTCAGAGGGTTGAAGCTACTAGATGACAAACTTTCTGTTCAAAATAAGACGATTTCAAAGACAAAGTGAGCGCCGTCTTTAGACAGTCCAGAGAGCAACCCAGCCGAGCTAGTGAGTGTTCTCGTGGAGCGTTCGGTTAGCCTAGCTCGACCCCGAAAGTTTCTGAAAGCTCGTCAAGCGAAGGAAGCCAATTCATGACAAGTGAAAAGTGAAAACAAAACCCTGTCAAGCCGCCAAGAACCGCTGCCGCCGCGGCCGCCGAGACACGCCAACTGTCAGAAAGCAACCCCGAGAGCCTGATGAGGAGAGGCCGACACAAGAGCTACGAAGGTGGGATTCACGCCGCGAGAGGAAACGAGGAGCTCGTCTGGCGAATCCAGGTCAACCTGCAGACTCTCAACCTCGTGACACCTGGTCTGACATCCTCCCCGTAACACGACCGCACACAAACATTGGCTCACGACGCAGGAATGAATGATGGATATCGTTGCTCGGCTCTAAATTTAGTCATCCGCCGCCTGAGATGTGCTGCGGTTCAAACAGAAACCGGACAGGACGGGACACGTCGGCCGGCGCTGAGTAATGATTATTAAAACGCCGTCCGCGCTCGCTATCGAAAAGCTAGACGCAGGAATGCCGTCGATACGCTGCTGATGCGGCTGCCTGGGCACGCTCAGAGCGAAGGCCTCGTAGCTGGAGGCCATGCGGTTTAACAATGAGCTATTTTAGTCTCGGTTTGATCAGGACACGAGTGCAGCGATCTGGAGTTTAGAAAGAGGAGCAGCGCAGACGTGAAAGATCACCACAACACAAACGTGAATATGAAAAAGGAAGGTTGACGAAGCCGCCGCAGGTGCCCTGGGGAACTCCCGGTTCCTGACGTGGTGAGAAGCCACTTCAGTCGGCCCTCTACCCCCAACGCTGAACCTTAACAAGGACCAGCTGACTCCTGCCGACTTCCAGAACCCTCGTAAAACAGGAGAACCCCCGAAACCACCGCCGCTCCTCTTCCTCTAACGAAGAGGAGGCCCCGGGGCTTCGTTTGGGCGCTGATCAAACAGGGCTGCGAGGAGCCTCTTCCCATGTGTTTCTGCACCGGGCATTAATGGCGCTCAGATGGTTTGACGGCAGCTTTACGGGGCTGTAAAGAACCCCAGCAGCTCCGTGGGCTTCAGCTCTACGTTAAACAACCAGAGGTTTCTCTACGGGCGAAATATCAAAATTAAACGCCTCGAAAGTTTTACTTGGACGTAAAAAAACAACATTTTTCCTCCACGCTGTCCAACAGGAGAACAGATTACATATATATAATTATAAAGGATGGTTATTTATAAGGTAGGAGGATATTTACTGTGTTTATTATGATACATAACAAAGAAAAGCAGCAAATATTTACATGTAAGAGACTGAAAACTGCATTTTTTTGCCATTTTTGCACAAAAATTGACTGTAATAATTAATCAAGTGTCTAAACAGTTGCACAGTAAACCCTCTGAAATCCAAAACTAGGCAGCAACGTAAATTTATCAAAGCCAGAATGTGTCAAAACACACAGAAAAAATCTGGTTTTCAACTTTCCGACGGTCCTCAAACTACTCACTGTATCCTACATTTCTCATTTTTAAAAATTCACTAAAAATAAACAGTTGGATTTAACCGGATTCTGTAAAAAACTAAAAATTCTGCGCTTTTTGGCACAACTTTGAAGACTTTAATCGCTCAGCTGTGACCAACAGTTGTGTGGGAGAAATTCAGGGAAGTTTTCAGGATGTGTTCACACGGATGGAAACGGATTTAAAAACACAAAAAACAAGCAAAACGCCTGTAATATGTTGTTGTTTTATTATAATTCCCAGTGTTGGTAACATCTGTGGACACACATTGTACACGCTGATTGCATTTTATTTTAATTTTTGCAAAATAAATAATCAAAAAAATTCATTAGTTTTGTTCTTTTTTATGATTATTTTTGCATTTTAGCTGCATTTTAGACATTTATCAGTTCTCTCTACTTCCAGTCACTTCTAGAGGTGCAGGACTTCATGTTGCAGTGAAAACCTTGAAGCGTTAATGAAGCTTTTGGATGAATTACGGCACAAATCTGTGGCTTTCTTCACCTTGTATGAAGGTGAACTCGACATTTTCTGAGTTTTGGGCAGTCTGATGGGCAGAACGAGGCACCTGAGGGCATTTTTCTCCGTTCTTTTTAACTGTTAACGATAATAATTGTTGACACAGAAGCTTCGGGGGGATTAAAACAACTCCCCGTCGTGTTTTCTTTACATTAACGCACCACTTCTCACTTGGCTGCAGCCTTTGCGGCTCGCAGCAGGAAACCCTCGCCGCTGCACTCGCCGACCCCGTCCACGTGAAACCGTGCGAGGCTGGCGCGACCCCCTCCTCGGCTCCCCCCTCCGTCATATTTGCGAACACGCTCTCCCCCCTCCGTCCCTCCGTCGCCTCCCCCGACACCCGCTCTCCGGCGCTTTTGCGGTTTCTCCCTGCGACTTTGAAACCCAAGAGCTGAATGGAGTCATTGTTCTGCGCCTCTTTGGACGGCAGGATGGAGGCGGAGGAGGGCTGACAGGAGATCGGGATCACCGACACTCATGCCTCCTCTCTCTCTCTCTCTCTTGACTTTTTTTTTAACTCTGGGTTTAGCTCCCTCGCTCGCTCTCTGATCCTCTCGCTGCAGGTCTGGACACGAGCGGCGAGCACTGCGGGCTTGTCTGCTTTGGAAATCGAGCAGGTTTCGGGACTCAGGGTTCCCCTCGCTGAGTGCTTCTCTGGCTTCGGCTCAGCCCGGCGTGTTCTTAACATGTTTCATCTGTCGTCTGATGTGTGTAGTTTCCTGTTTGGCCGCCGTCCCTTTGATCAGGGACGCTCGCTTCGACTCGGCACCGCGAGCAGCCGACGCCCGTCCATCGGGGGGCGCTGCGGCAGGATTCACATCGAAATGCACAGAAATCGGCATTTTAATCAAGCATTAACTCAGGATTAAGTTTGTTAAAAAGTCCAAAAAGTCTAGTTCAACTTTTTTTGTCGTTTTCTTCGCCGTCGTGACTAAAATCTGGATTTTTAGCAACAACACGTGAAGAGTTCTGGTGGAAAGCTGCAAAGTTGGAAGATTTTTTTGGCTTTTGTGAACTGCAATTTATTATTTTTACTTAAAGTTTTATTTATTGCAGAGATCGGCAAGTTCAATTTAAGACTTTTTAACAATTTATCACCTGTTTTAGCATCAAAAAGCGACGAAAGCATGAAGTAAAGCAGCAAGAATTCACTCATGTTTCATTTATTTCTAGAACAATAATCTGTTAGACGATCAACATGACGTTAATCTTATTTAAATGTGCACAAATAGTCAATTAACAGTTTAAACGTACTGCGAGTAACGCTGGTGTAATGTTACGGTTACCTGTACTGATGTCCAGACGTTGTACAGGTGATTTTATTGTGGAAAATGAAAATATAATTGCACATCGGCTGCATCACAATGAACAGAAATTCATTCAAACCACAATGTTTAAACCACAGCAATGAAATTCTGAGTGTTTCCTGACATTTACATTATTGTAAAGTTAAATTTCGGTTTCATTTTAACAGGGAGTGTCCCTGATTTGTTCATAGATTACTCATTGTTCAAATAAAAATGTCAGACTCTAAACAGGTTCAGCTTCTCTAATGAGATAAATCTGAGCTTTTTCTGATCTTACACGGTTATATTTTTAATATTTTTGGTATTTAACGTGCCCTGAAGTTGCGATGTAGTTATGTTATAATGAAAAACAGCCGGATGGTTCGGTCATTAGCTGCAGCTCTGAACAAAAAACCTATGAGATGATTAAAAATATAACTGAGTAATTATATTTAAATTACGTTTAAGATGTCTGAGGTCTATCCAGAGGGTTTTCCAGATGCTTTTATGCTGAAATAACAGGTGGAAAATGTTACTGCCTCGTGTACAGCGGACATATATCAGATCTCTGTAAGCTAAACTGTTCTAAGTCAACTAAAACTTTCTTTATTTCTTGCCTTAGAATAATGAACGCTGAGCTAACATAGGAATGTAGTGATCTGGAGGCAGCCCAGTAAATCATCCAAAATCATGTGTTCAATGTTGTTTCTGTTTCCTCACAACACTAGCTCACTTTATTTTGAAATCCACTCAGAAAGCCCTTCCTGAAGCCGCCGTTTAGTTTTGTCAGGTTGTCACTGGTGTTAACGAGCTTCCATGAAGGCCTCGCTGGCTGATGCTGATGCCGGTATTGTGCTGAGCTGCTGCTCTTCCTGCTCGTTCCCTCGTTGCAACGACTTCCTGCTCTGCGGTTTAAAGTCTCACTTTGATAACCACAGACGGCCGCACCCACGCCGAATGGTAAACAAGCCGACCGTCAAGCGACACCGGAGGACGATTACAGGCCGACGGGGGATTCAGGCCGGAGGACACGTTAATGTTTGTACGCTGGAGGCACATAAGTAGGACTAATGGATGCTTTCCCTTTCAAACAGACTCAGAACTGAGACTTATTTCTAATCATCTGGACTAAATGTGGGCGACATTTGTAGGTTTTTCAAAACCAAACAATCACTTAATGCAGAAAACAACCAGCTGCAATACTTTCCCCAAATAAACCACGTGTTGCACGCTTTGCTTTCTTTAAATCACATTCATCAGATTCCTACGGTCTTTAAACACGTCGTCTCACTCGCAGCTTCATCGTCTCAAATTTGTCTTGTTTTAAAAAATTCCCCCAAAAATGAACGATTCGCAAAAAGCAAATTCTGTAAAAAAGTAAAAATTCGAAGCTCTTCAGAGCAACCGTGGAGCGAGCAGCGACTCGGCGGCGTCCCAGCGTCACGTGACTAAAACTACCCAAGTGTTCGGCTGCGCTGCAGGTCGTGTCTGCGCAGAGCAGAAACAAATGCAGGCAGTAAAGTATGTGGAGCCCCTCGGTTTTTGTTTTTAAAGTATTGGTAACAGCTGTTGGCACTTGGGAAAACATATCGGTTCCAGGTTGTTTGAATTTGTGCAACTTTTCTATTTTTTTCCAATGATTTACGGCGCTCTGGCTGCGTTGTTCTGCACAGAAAACACACTCGAGGCCTTTTTATTCCCACAGAGGTGCAGGACTTTATCCTGCAGCCACTCAGAAAACTGCATTCTTGAAGTACTTGTAGTAAACGGCTGAGTGAGAGTCGCAGCGGTGTTGGGAGACTGTTCGAGGCCTTTCTGCCTTCCAGCGCGTTCAGCTCTCTGCAGGCATGAAGATGACGGATGGTTCCTGCTGTCAGTAGTTTCCTGGAACAATCCGTCAAAGTCTGCGGCGACACTCTCTCTGCATTCGGAGGCGACGTCCTGCGAGCGAGGCGGAGCGCTGCAGCCCTGAACCCGCTCTGCCCTCGACCTCCGACCCGCCACGATAAGGCCGAGCGCGGCGGAGACGTCTCTGCGTTTACATTCCTGTGTCTGAGCGGCAGGTCAGGCCCGGGTGATGCTGCACACGACCCACCACGCCCTCACGCACACACACGGGTCGTACCAATCGCTCGTTAAACGGGGGGGCGGGGCGGAGGGGGAGGGGGGCGGCTTCTGGAGTTCGTCAGCAGAAGAGCGAACGGAGGAGAAAGTTCATGTCTGAAAACTGGAGCGTCTCCGTCGCTCAAAAACAACCCGATGCGTCCAAGAAGAGCTTCACGCTGCAGGCATGCGTCACGTCGGCGAGGCCAAGCTCATGTTCAGGAGTTAATTCACATCAAAACACAGAGAGACAGAAAAAAGCACAAGTGACTTAGTTTTGCAGAAAGCACGGTTAAAACAACACGAGCCAAAGAATTAAGATAAATGTTAAGACTTTACAATATTATTAACGATATAAAAACTGATTCAAACACTAAAATCATCTTCAGGTTGCTTTTAAATGCTGCTGTGGTTCATTTAAAGCTCAAAAAACAGCTTTCTAGTCTCACAAAGCTTCATTTTGTTGGTGTTTTTCTGATCAGTTGCAGTTTGCAGAGCTGTGATCGACAGAAAATTAATCAGAAATAAAAGAGAAAGAGTCTTTTGTTAACGAGGTGTGAGGACTCGCTGCTTTTCTTTTCTTTTCTGTGCAGCAAACAAGCAACCTGAAGCTATCAATGTGGGCTTGGAGAAGCTTTTTTTTTAAAAATTTCCACTGATTGTGAAGTTATTTCAAGCTGATGATGAAAATAATCATGACTTTAAGCTCCAGCTGGTTGCACACATCAGTAAAACCTTAAAACATATTCTGTGCAGAGTCAAAACAAACACCTCCTGCTGCACATTTATGGTTAAAACAAAAACAGAAAGTTGTTCCAGTAATCGGAACAGAAAGTAAGAGTTCAAAACAAACGCTCTGAAGTGAAAGGACGCGTCGAGTTCAGGGATGTTTACAGCCAACAGACTTCATGGTGCTGAAAACGGTCACTTCTGTAGTTTAAATGTGGTTTAAGCTCCTTTTATAAAGTGTGTTAAAGTGAAAGTGAGCCGCTGCCTCACTAACAATAAGGTCACAGGTAGGTGTCAGTGTTCATTCAGAGAAATCTGGTTCCTCGAGCACGATGAGGACGAGAGCTTTATATTCATATCTTCCTCTGTGGAGGTGAGAAACACTTTCACACAAAGGAGAAGCCATAAGTCTGGCAACTTGAGGACACTCAGAAAAGCAGAAGGTCAGCAGGTTGTTGTGCACCATCGCGGTAAATCATCACGGGAAGGAAACGCAGAAAGAGGGCAAAAACACTCAAACGTATGGAATCGCTGCTAATCCGCCGAAGCCGCTGCTTACTCTCAAACGGACTCGACAAACATAAACACAGAGTCGGCCTCGCGTGCGAACTTTCAACCCCCGGCATCCTGAGCCGAGAGGAAGGAGGCCGGCGGAGGAAAAGTGGAGGAGAGAGGAGGAGGGGGAGAAAGCCTGAGCGAGCTCAGCGCAGACGGCTGCCAAAACGTCTGATGGGCCGCCGCTGGCTTCCCAACGGTTTGCATGATTACACGTTGGAGCTGCTCGAGCTTATTATCCAGTAGATACTGACGAGGCAGGAGGAGGAGGACGAGCTGGAAAGAAAGGTAGGAAGCGGGAGCTGATGGGAGATAAGGAGGCGAGCTGGAGGAGGTGGAAAGAAGTGGTCACAAAACAGCAGCGAAGGGTCTGAAAGGCGGGTGAGTTCTGCAAGAATCGAAGAAATCACAGCGTTTGTCGGAGCCTTAAGCTGTGAAAAACATCAGATTTTCAACTTTACAACAGTCCCTGAACTCATCACTTTGTTTGGAAAGTTGACCAAATCCAAGCTGTTGCACCGAAATCAGCAAAAACAGCATGAAAAATTAAAAAAAGACATGTTTTCAATGTGCCATTATTATTAATTGAGCGCAAATTGATGAAAAACAAATAAAACAACAGCACGAACAGAGTCCTCTCATCATCCTCTTCATGAAGTATTGACATTAACTACATTCTGTGAATCATAATCATTAATAATTTGGGTTTTAACTTGAACTAAACAATCACTGTTGGTCTGCTAATCCAGTAAACAACCATCAGACTGTCCCACGATGAAAATCAGTCGTACTACTTCTCGTTTTCCTGCTCGTATATTCAAGCCTTCGAGCACCAAAACCGACCGTTTTATTTCTTAATCAGCAAAAACAACATATCAGAGCTGTAAAAACGGAGAAAACCAGCTCTTCTCGTGACTCGTGGTTTAATTGGGAGAATAAAATCCCCAAATCTAAGCTCAGATACACGATATTTCATCGAAATCACTTCATTCTACGAGTTTAATTTTTAAAAATTTGCCAAAAATTAGAAATTAACACCGACCAGATGGTGCGAAAGACAAAAAATTCTGCTCTGCTCGGCCAAAAAGCCACGCCAAAAGCAACTCGGCTGCAATTAACAGTCGCGTGGCAGAAAATCAGAGCGTTTTCAGCCAAACTGCAGCATTTTTGCTTTCATTCTTCATAATTTACGGCAATATAATTGGGTCACACGGCACAAAAAAAACACATCAGAGTTCTTTCTTCTTCAAAAAACACTCCCAGGGTTCACAGGGTTTTAAAGCAAAGACATGGACAAAGAGAGGAGGAGGTGGGAGTAAACAGGAGGATAAAAGGAGGGGAGTAAAGAAATGGGAGTACATGAGGAAGAGGAGGAGGAGGAGGGAGTAACAGCCACTAATCTGTGATGGAGTTTGAAGCATAATGTAGCTCCGGTGCTCTTATCGCTGTCGTGCCATGGAGCCATTGAGGACAGGAAACCAGCCCCCCGACTCACACAATAACACACACACAGTAACACACACAGTAACACACACACACACACACACACTAACACACACAGTAACACACACACTCCTGCGACTTTTCAACAAGCGACCAATCAAGCTGGAAACAGGAGCAAAGGTTATATCTGGGCCGCACCAGACTCCATTCAGAAATGTTTAAATTTAAGCGGCCCCGCGTTCGTCTGCGCTTTCTGCTCCTCTAAACCAAACACTCGCTTCCTCTCCTCCGTGCAACAAACCAAACTCTGTGCAACGGCTCTAAAAGAAAAAAAAGAAAAATGGGAGAATAAAACCGCACAAAAACTGCCAGGAATTTGCCAGAAATAATAAGCTTACGCCCAGATTTCCACTAAACCTCCATTCACTCGTTCTCTCGCCGCGGCAATTTGTCTTGATGCAGAGACGCGGTGACAACTTCAAGTGTTAGCGGAGGAGCTTGTGTAACTGTTATTATTGCCAGTGGCAGCTATTATTTTAATCCGGTAAAGCCGCGAGCATGACTCATTCAGCCGGTGAGTCGAAGGCTCTGCAGGGAGACTCAGATCTAGTGTGAATCCACCTCTACTGAGGGGTTTTTAGCTGAAAGGTTTGGCAGAATTCTGAAGAAAACTAAACTTTGATTCGTTATTTTATGGTGCAAACTGAAGGTGTGCGAGGGGAAAGTTTGAACAGCGTTAGACTAGTCATGCCGTTTTGATGAACCGCTGATCGGTAGTTTCAGAGGTTTGAGGTTGATCTCTATCCGACTCTGTAACTTTTTCCACAACTGAGAAGTAAAACGAGGTTAAGGTTAAAACCCAACCTCTGAATTATTCTGAGCTACAGACTCTGTTTCATGTTTGTCTACTGGTTGGTTAACTAGTCGCTAACTAGGCCAAATTATCAGGCACAAAACCAGTAACTCATCAA
>NW_007578152.1:146161-155273 GCF_000690725.1 Stegastes partitus | reverse complement strand
GAGCTCGGCAGGCGGCCAGATGAGTTGCGTGTAAAGAGTTTATTTAGACAAGAGAGCGAGAGGGAAAGAGGAGTCGGGGGCTGACTGTTCAAAGACGTTCTGTTCGGGCCTGAGGGAGCTGCTGCGGAGCGGGAAGAGGTCTCACTCCTGTCAGAACTCACAAACCCACTGAAACCTTAGAACCGGGCCGAGCCAACCAGACCTTACGTAAACTGTGTGCAACGGAGGTTTGCGTAACACCAACACACACACACACACACGCATGCATGCAGCTGCACACGGATGCACACACTGCGACTAATGCATGCGTGCACAGAAACACGAGACATGCATGCACGTCATGCAAACATGCATGTGTGCATTGGGCCGCTGCATGCATAATGTGAGCTTGTGGTGTGAAGTATGTGAGCGCAACACACCCAGGAACATGGCTGACGCTGCTGGCAGAGGGGTGTGTGTGTGTGTGTGTGTGTGTGTGTGTGTGTGTGTGTGTGTGTTACATGGAAACACTATCAGCTGGATCAGAGGACTTGGCTGCATCTAATCTGCTCCTCTGCAGCGTGAGTGTGTCTGATCATGTCTGACTGATTCTCTTCCACTTCTTCTATCTGTCGCCTCCGTCTCTCGGTTCTGAACGCCTCTTATCGCCGCGCTGCTTCAACGGCTTTCAAAGAAACGCAGGAACCCGAGAAAACCGCCGTTAACGGGTTAAAATAATTAGAAAAACTCTCGACTTGCTCCTGTTGCTTCGGTAAAGTCAGACTACTTTAACATGCAGCTTCAGATTAATCAACAAAAAGCCAAATATAAGCACGAAAACTTCATTTCCGTTGGAGATCATTAAATCCTGATACACCTCATAACACTGTTCACCTTATAAATGAATGACTCTACAGCGAATACTCGTATGTTTCTTGCTTTATGTCGCTCCGTGAAGAAAACTCCCTCGTTGTAGAAGATTTCCAGCAATTTTTTAATGTGATTTAAAAAAAATATCCACAGTTCAATCGATTGTATGCTTTTATAATTGATTTCTTATTAATATTTTTAATCAAAAAATCCCCAAAATGTGACAGATATCTGCTTTTCTCTGTCTTCTATTACAGTAAATTTAATATTTTGTTGGAAAAGTCGAGTTTTTGTCGTATTGTGTAGAACAAACATGAAGTATTCAGTTCATGGTGTTTCACAAGTAAAATAAAACATATTAAAAATAAACATCATGTAAATAACTGTGGTGATTTTGCACCAACAGTATGTTGAGAAAAATGTATTTATTATGTGTTAGCCAGCTTTATTTATTAGCAACATTTTTCTTTCAGCATTTTTTTATTTTATTTTATATTTTATTTAGTTGTAAAGTGATTTTTTTTTTTTTACCTAAATTTTTTGGACCAGATTTCATTTTTAAAAATCTGGATAAATGTAAATTAAATACAATAAATTAGATGTATTACAGATGTAAAACATAAAAAAATAATCCAATATGATCAGATTATTCTTCTGATTCCCAGTTTTTAACGACTAATTCAGCAGAGATTTAATATATCTGCTAATTCTGCTTTTAAATTGATTTTTTATCAATATTTTCAAGCAAAACTCCTAAAAACTTTGTGGTTCTGACTTTAAAATGTGACAAATATCTGTTTTTCTCTGTCTTATATTATAATAAATGTAATATTTTATTGGAAAAGTCGAGTTTTTGTCGTATTGTGCTGAACAAACATGAAGTATTCTCACATAAAAAGTCTTTTTAAAGCATTTTAAGGCTCCATCAGCCTCCACTTGTGGTTTTAAATTTATAATCCGACCCCACTCGACCCTGACAGCCCGCTCAGTGACTGTCAGCGGCATTTGCATATCAAATAAAGTCAAATCGGTGTTCCCGGTACTGCCAGGCCTGTTGCTCAGCTGCTGCGTCACTTCTTTTCTTGATTTCAAAACGAGTGAATCAGAGGAAAACCCGGCCGACCTCAGCAGCTTCCTGCCTCGGCTCGGCGGTGGGCGGTGAACCCAGAGGAGCTTCCGCAAAATGACATCACCAGCGCCGCGGTTCAGCCGCCGCCGCCCCCCCCCCCAGAGTTCACCTGCAGCCGGCGGCGCTCAGGGATCCTTAAGGTGGACCGAGGAGTTAGACTCAACGAGTTTGTCGAGGAAACCAGTCGGTGTATCATCCTGCCTCCAAATGTACGACCAGGTCTGAATTATAAAACCAAAAACTATAAAGTAGAATTTTTGGACAGACTTTTAATGTGAAATAGTCACAATATGATTCATTTCCTTTAGTTTTCTGCTCTTTTGGCCACAATTTATTATAAAAAACTACACAAGAGACACAAAAAGAGGCGAAATGTGAGATTGTCTTGAAAAAAATGTCTGTTTTTATGAGTATTTTGATTTAAATTTAGTTTTATTTTGCTTGTTTTCTGTCATTTTCTTTCAGATCTGCGAATAAAAACAGAATTTTACAGTTGATGGTGTTTTAATAAGTAAAGTAAAACAATTTAAATGTGACCTACAGTTTGTTTTTATTTTATTTCTTATTTTTGAGCAAATTTTATTTATTGGGATTTTTTTTGCCATTTAAAAAACAAATCTTTATATTTTATTTAGTTGTAAATTTATCTATTTACTTTTTTTTCCCTTTCTGCAAAAGATTTCATTGCAAAAATATGTTTAAATGCAACTTAGATAAAATAAATTAGATTTATTGCTGCTACAAAACACGTACACGATCAGATTATTCTTCTGATTTTAATTCTGCTTAATATTGAATTTTTCTGCTAATTAACCAAACTAAAGACGCTGTTTGCAAGTTCTTTGATGCTTCAATTTGTTTTACGTCTGAAAAAGCCAAATTTTAAAATGTCCGTTTAGCAAATTACATGTTTAAATTGGGAATATCTTGAATTAAATTTTGCCCACAACCGAATTTCAGTTGGATTTGGATCATTGCTGTTTGTAATTTGGACATTTTCACTCAACATTCCTGAAAAAATAGAGAATTTCCGACTTTATGGTTAAATAAAATACATGTGACGCTCTGTGTTTGTTCTAATTTTTTGACACTAAATTTGTTCCAGTTATGAAAAAGTCACATTTAACATTTGCAATCCAACTAAATTGACATTTTCTTGACTATAATTTAACACACAGCTTGAATTCAGCCTCATTTTGATCGTTTTTATCTGTAATCATGACTTTCTTCACCAGATGTCGAAGCAAAATCTACAAATTTTAAACCTTTCTTGTCAGAAATCGGACGTAAACTAATTTTTTTTCCACTAAGGCTCAGACCAAAGTCCTAAATCGTCACTCAGTCCCTGCACAGATGGAGTCTGGTGTGTGTGACGCTGCAGCCTGCGTCTTTAAAACCCTGAAGCGAGTCGCTGCCACTGGCTGTGGGCGGCTGAAGGAGGAAGTGGTGGCGCTGAGCTGCCGCTGTGGTGAAACACAAACACACCAGGCGAACGCAGGAGATGCTCGACTGTTTCCATCCACGCCGGGCGGTTTCTAGAACAGGTCGAATACCAGACACACCGACGCTTCTCACCTTTGAGCCGATTTGAGGGAAGCGAGCAGGAAAATCTGAGCGTTTACGCAAATCTGGTCCCGGTTCGACCTTTAAATACCAACGTAAACGAGTTAAAGTCACTTTCTGTCGCCATATAAACATGAATCAGGTGGAGGAGGAACATTTAAACCTGATAAACCGTCATCACGTCTTTTATTTTGTTTGTTGGAGGCAGAAAAGTGCAAATATTCTGATATTCTCCCCTAAAATATACGCAATAAAACACAACAACCGAGTGTTTGACCCGCTAATGAGCAGCTTAAGGGAGGATTTTACTGCATTTATTGCGGGTTTTTAAAGCTGGAGCGGAGCAGTTATCGGCCGCTCAGAGCTCAGCGTCGTGTTTCTGCTGCACAATCAAATCCAGACCGCACATCTGCACAGCTGCGGATAACACGGACATCTGATAGACGGAGCTAATATCGTTAAATGTTCTGTATCTGATCACAGCTGCAGAGGAAACAGAGACACTGGAGCCTCCCTCTGCTCATTCAACAGCTTGTTTTTATTCTGAAGTGAGTCAGCGATCCGTTAGCGGCTCACAGGTCGGGATTAAATTTAGAATTTTGGTCTGAAACTGGACGAGGAAACTCTGACAAGTTAGTTTTTGGTGTTAAACTGATAAAATGTGAAGGTAGAAGAGGGCTTCAGGGTGAAACAGTCTGCTGCTGGTGTCGGTTTAACAGCTGGTGTGACAGCGTTTAACGTCGTTTTCTGTTTATCTGCACAATTAAATGTTAAACGAGCGACTAACTGAAGCACAACGAGGAAATCTAAACGACTTCAGTGAAGCAAAGCATTTAAAATCTCTAAACTGAAGCCACATGAGGTAATTTACTTGACTTCAGCTTAAATAAATGTGGATAAATCTGGTAAAGTCGCTGCTTTTTTTGAGTTTATTAGCGATAAATCCAACGTACTACCTGAGGATGCTCACCGCGTTATCTATTTAATTATTCTGAACAACATTATGTATACAAAAATCCTAAATCCTCTTTTTATTTACTAGATTATTATCTTAAAATATCCACAAAATGAGAAAAACACACTGTGAATAATTATATTTAGTTAAAATGCAGCTTAATTTGACATAAATTGCACTGTTTGTCTCGTTTAATGAACATGTTTGTATAAATACGACTGAATAAAGTCAGAATAAATATAATCAGACGTGTTATTCCAGAAAAATGACGTCATTAGTTGGGTTTTGTTGTGTAATTGTACGCACAAAAATGCAAAATACTGCTGCAAACAAGTATTTCAGTGTAAAATTGCAGGAATTTGTTGTAAATTGTAGATTAAATCAAGCGTAATATCAGTTTTTCATGTAAAAATTTGCATTTTTGACAGATCTCAATGTTTAATTGTCAATTAAATTATGATATTAAGTAATTTACCTTTAAAAAAACAGTGATTTTAATTGCAATATTAAAAAGCGAGTTTTAAATCATGTCTGGTTTGTCGTTTTTACAGATAAATATTGTAAATTTTTTAATTATTTCGCATCAGACGTGTTTTTGTGTTTTTTAAAAATGCAGAAAAAACTGCGAAATAAAAGGAAAAAATTCTGTAAAATCTAAAATGTGCAAAACTGACTGAAGCAGATTATATTCATCAACCATGAAGCGCAGATAAAACGTCCTTCGTGCTGTTTTTGTTTCTATTTTGCAGTAATGGGTCCTTGAACGCAACACACACACAAAAGCTTCGGCCCTATTTTGTCATCAGCTCGAGCAGAACCGTTTCCTCGCAGCAGATTTCGCGTTCAGACCCGAAGCTGAGCAGCAGAACGCGAGGCGGTGTGTTGACAGAGTGTGTCTCAGGTCAGCGTACGTGAAGCGATTCATGAATGAGTCGCTGCTGCAGCTTCCAGCTCGGCTGTCTGAACACATGTGAGGACACTGTGAATGCAGCCCAACAGGCCCGGTGGGTTTGTTCCTGCACGTCTGCATGACTCGAGCCAAAGCTGCTGCTGCAGAGCTACAAACAAGAAGAGGAGGAGGAAGGAGGAGTGCAGGTTAGAGGTCTTACCTGCAGCAGGAGGATCGAGCAGGACGGTGGCCGGACATGGAAGAGAAAAAACAAAACACACATGAGTGATGAAGGAAGCAGATAAACGCCACAGAAATCAGGTTCAGCAGACGGTCGGGCTGCATGGGCACCGACGTGACCCGGTTGTTCAGTCTGTGGACATGCAGCGGGTCAGGAGGCAGAGTTCTGGGGTTCTAACAGGAAGACACCGATCCAGTCTGGACACACTGGAAACCCACCAACACTCCAGTTTAACTCTGCACACGTCTAAACAAACGCAGCACGTATGACAAAAACACAGAAACCTTCAGTCCGCCGACCAGACTTCAGTGTGAAAGCAGCGACTTTAAGATGTGATGCTTTGATTTGAGGGTTTTTTTGACTGTAAACTGTTTATATTGAACCAAAACGAATCCACAGCCATGAAAAAGTCTGTTTTGTCTGTTTTATTGATGGAAAAGTCAGATTTTACATCAGCAATCTGCTAAATTATGATGTTTTTTAAATAAAGTTGTATTTACAGTCTGGATTTTAGCTTGTAAATTGATTTATTTCGGGTTTTTACTTATGTTTTTACTTGAAATGCACATTTTAGGCTCTTTTGTTTCATGTGAGACTTTTTTAGGATGATTTTAGGATAAATTTCAGTCATAAAATCCACTGAATTGTCCCGTAAACAAAGCCACATGCTGTCGTTAAACCCTTTTTAGGACGTTAATCTGGTTCATAAGATGCTTAAATTGAGGCTTTATGCAATTAAATGTTACATAACAGCTTGAATTCAGCGATATTTTGATTTGATTTTGACAAAATTTTCACTTTAAAGTTAAATTTTTTTGTGCAATCTGCAAAGTTTGAAGCAATAAATCAGCAAAATTCGGCCAAAACGTGGCTTCAAGCTTGAAAAAGTGGGTTTATAGGATGGCAGCCTGCTGGATTCTGGTTATTTATTCAGCGCCCTGCCCTGATCCGAGACACTGGCTGCATTGTTTGCGTTGCGCTGACAGAATCGGGTTACCTCAGAGCACGTCAACACGCAACATAGACGCTGGATTTAAAGAATAACATTCAGGTGACAAGAAAAACAACCGTGAGACGGAGAAGCTTCGACAGAATGAAACGAAAAGAAAAACAAAAGGCGCTGCAGAGACTTTACGTGTTTAACGCTGATTATAAAGAGACAAAAACTCTGATTAAACTTTTATAGACGAAGCCGTTTCATGAGTTAACCTTTCATTTCCCTTTAAGGTTGCAGGTTTTGAAGCCAGTTACACATAAAAACCAACATTTTGCATCTTCAGCCAAAGCTCAGTCTCACATTTGGCACTTTTGGAGACGAGCAGCTGACAGTTTGAACGTCTCTCCTCCTGACAGACTCTTTCTGCTCCCTGGCGGCTCTGAAAACCGACCAGAACCGTCGCATCTCGCCGCTAAATTCACCTCCGAATGGAAACTGTGAGGAAACTGTGAGGAGCCTTTGTTTGCGAGCAGTGAGGACACCTCCTGCTCATCAAAGCGGCTCCTCGCTCAGACGACAGCGCCCAGATGCTTTTCTTTCATTACTGTCGAGCGACAGACATCAGGCATCCATTTTCTTTTCCTAAATAGATTTATGGTGTTTTGGAACGAAAGCCGTCCAACGTAAACTCCGGCTCGGCCCCGCCGCAGCGCCCCCCCAAACTAAACAGTCCAGAGTGGGACCGGAGGCGGACCGCTGGTCCCCTGAGCCTCTGGATGGCATCACGGCCGAGTCGGGCTCAGGGATCGCCAGCCGAGCGTGACTCTGTGTCAGTAAACAGAAGAGAAGAAGAGCTTGGCCGGCGACGGCATGGGAACGCTGCGGGAGAAGCTTGTTTCCATCAGCGGATCGTCGTCGGCTTTGCGTCACGTCGACCGCAATGGAAACTGGTCTGCGAGGCTCCCGTCACGTGGGCCGGCGTTCTATCAGCGCCGTCGTCAGAAAGCACTTAGGATCTCATTTTTCATCTTTTAATCGCCGTGAAAGTCTTCAAAGCATCAAACAGTCCAACGTACTCAACTCCTGCTGAACCCACCTCCTGAAACCGGAAAAGCTCAGAAATGAAAAACTTTTCTTCTCGTTTCTGAAAATGTGCACGAAGCTAAAACACAACCTGAACAAACGTGGCTCAAAAGTCGCTCACGTTCTCCAGCTTTCATTCGTCTGAATGGAAAAAAATGGGACTGAATTGCGGAGAATCTAAGAAAATAGAAAAGAAAAAGGCAACCTGGTGGTAAACGTCCACCAGAAGCTGTAAAAAAAAAAAACCCAAAAAATAACAATAAAATCCCCATGTTTCAGTCTCATTTGAAAATTTGCTAAAAGTCAAACCAGATTCTGTAAAATACAAAAAATTCTGCATTTTTAAACCCAACCGTGAAGCCGTAATCAACTCAGCTGCAACCAACGGCGACAGAACAAAAATCCGATGAGCGCAGAAACAATTAAATCATAAATAGAAAACTATCTACACTATGTAGAGCCCTGTTGGTCCCCCAGTATTCGCATCCCAGAGCCAGAAACTGGAAAATCTGCAGAATAATCAACTTCCAGACGGTCCTTGAATGCATCCTGTGTGCCGTACGGGTACAGCCTTCAGGAAAATCCACCAAATCTCAGCTTGAAAACGCGACATTTCACCAAAATGACCGTCTTCTACACGTCTTGTTTAAAGATTACACCAAATTCTGTGACTTTTAGGGTGAATTACACACAATTATTATTCATGTCAAGCATCTAATGGAGGTTGTTTTGTTATAAATAAAAAGATTTTGCTTTGTATATAATTGAATCAGAGGAAAATCATGTTAAATAGCAAGAAAACAAACATTTTCAGGCTCAAACAGTGACTGGAAACCATTATAAGTGGATGTTTTCTCCATCTGTGCACATTTATTATTCATCTCAGGCATCGAATCGCAGTTATTTTTGGTTATTTTGTTGTAAATTAAAAGAATTTGCTTCATAAATAATCATTCTTGCATTGAATTGGAGGAAAATCACCTTAAATTACAAGACAATAAACATTTTGGGGCTCAAACATGGATTAGAAAACATAAGTGGATATGTTTTGCATGTAAATACAATTATCTTTCACCTCACGCATCTAATTGAGGTTCGTAAATAATTATTCTTGCATTGAATTGGAGGAAAATCACCTTAAATTACAAGAAAACCCACATTTTGGGGCTCAAACAGTGACTGGAAACCATTTAAAGTGGATGTTTATTCCATCTGTGCACATTTATTATTCATCTTAGGCATCGAATCGCAGTTATTTTGGGTTATTTTGTTGTAAATTAAAAGATTTTGTTTCATAAATAATCATTCTTGCATTGAATCGAAGGAAAATCATGTTAAATTTTAACATTTTCAGGCTCAAACAGTCACTGAAAACCATCGTAAGTGGATGTTTTCTACCTCAAAGTGAACTCTTATTTAGTAGCTAATTAGAAAAATGAACTTAAACAACATTTTCAGGACAAAAG
>NW_007578152.1:134100-145646 GCF_000690725.1 Stegastes partitus | reverse complement strand
ATGATCATGTTTGAGCCACAAAATGCAGATTTCCTCCTAATTTAATGTAAATTTGATTGATAATAAAGTAAAATCTTGTAATTTACACAAAAACCCTGCATCTGTTTTAGTTTTATGATCATGTTTGAGCCACAAAATGCAGATTTCCTCCTAATTTAATGCACCTTGAACTATTTATAAAGTAAAATCACTTCATGTACACAAAAAACGACATAAAAAAGCTTCAGTTGCTGCATCATGTGACCGTTTGTGTGCATTTGTTTAAAAAAAAAATCAATTTATCACAGTTTGCTAGTCAATGTTTAACCGTAAAAATGTGGATTTTCTACTTATTGCTTGTAAATTTCATCATTAATAAAGTAAAATCCTGTAATTTACACAAAAATATCAGAAGATAAGTTTGATTCAACGCCAGAGGTGAAAGATATTTATCTGCACATCCAAAAATGATGCATCTAATACAGTTTATGATCATGTTTCAGCCACAAAATGTCAATTTCCTCCTAATTTAATGTAAGTTTAACTATTATTTAATCAAATTTACAGGAAAACAACACCAGACAGATATCGTCTAATACAAGCCTGACGTGCACAGAAACATGTGTCACATTAACGTTTCCAGACTCAAAATGTTGAATTTCTCCTCATTTAAAGTTCATTTATGAAGTCATATCCTGTCATTTATACAAAATAAATTCATTTAGACGCAAAACATGACAGATATTTGTGTGCACGTGTAAAAAAACATCCACTTCTCACAGTTCTCTAGTCAATGTTTATCCCTAAAAATGTGGATTTTCTTATAATTTAATGTAAATTTGATTAATAATAAAGTAAAATCCTGAAATTTAGACTAAAATAACTGAAGATTAGTTTGATTCCTCCAAAAGTGACGCATCTATTATAGTTTAATGATCATGTTTGAGCCACAAAATGTTGATTTTCTCCTAATTTAATAAGAGTTTAAAGTTCATTTACACACAAAAAATGACATAAAATAGCTTCACTTACGGGCATCAGGTGACTGTTTGTGTGCACATGTGTAAAAATATCAAACTAACACAGTTGTGAAATCTATCTTTAAGCCTTAAAATGTAAATTTCCTCCGAATTTAATATTAATTTAACTATATATAAATCCAGTCCTTCAATTTACACAAAAATAACACAAAACAACACAACATGAGGCCGATCAGATGCAGTTTTGCAGCCTGTCAGAGTCTAAAAATGTCATTTATTCCTCTAATTTATTGTAGGTTTAATTATCTATTTAGTAAAATCCTGCAGTTTACACACAAACAGACAGATTACCTTTAACTACATGCATTAATAAACAGATATTTGTCTGCACATTATGCACTTGGTCATCAGTTTGCTTCTGATAAACGTGAGTATTTATGGGGTCACGTCTTACAAGCTACACAAAAATATATAATAATAACTTTAATTAGCTGCACGAGACGACAGATTTTTATGTGCACATCAGACGATACCCATGTTTAGGTTTAAAATTCTGCAATTTACACAAAAATTAAATGAGATTAAACATGTGTGCACGTGTTTGCGCCCAAATATGGAGATTTTCTTCTAATTTAAGTGCATTTTTTTGGTAATTTAATGTTAATTTCTGCATCCATAGATTAAAATCCTTTCAGAAAACTGCGATCAGATGCATGAGGGCAAAGATATTTGTGTGCACATGCAGAGAAAACCTCCTCTTATGCAAGCTGAGCCTGAAAATGATGCTTGTCTCCAGATGTGTGCCTCCTGAGAGCCTCCTGCTGAGTCAGGACGATGAAGGACGTCCACACAGAAGACAACCAGCTTCTGACTCTGCAGGATGAGCTTCTGAGCAGACGTCCGCTCAGTGTTGCTCTTCTGATATCAGCCGGCTGAACCCAGTTCAGCCTCTGTGAGGGCATCTTCTCGGAGATGTTCTCAGGGAGGTTTCTGCAGCGTCACATCCCGCTGATCCCCGTGAACCCGCCGATGCAGCCACCCAGGGGTTAACGCCGCCCTCTGCAGCGATTACACAAGCGGAGCCATTGTTTTGGTGCTGGGGCCCGGCGGCGAGGACGGCCAGTTCGCCGACATGTCTGAACCGGCTGGGAGGAGGCGCCGGCTCCTCTTTCATCTGCAGGAGCTCAAGTATGTAAACAAGAAGGAGCAGCGCAGCGGAGGAGAGTCGCTTTAAAGCCAAAAATTAAGACAAAAATGTGCGCTTGAGGACGACGAGACATGAGCTCACGTCTGTGGAGTCGCATCCAGATGGACTCCACTCAACAATCAGACACCCACACAGATCCATCGCTTGGTCACAAACCAGTTTATACGTCCCGAAATTAATCCAAAACCACAGAAAGGTTCCGTTTACCATCACAGGAGACCAAAGATCAGCCACGTGCAGACACTGAAGCACCTGAGAGGACCTCACAGTGTCGGTAATAAACCATCTGTCACTGACTGACTGATTACTGCAGCAACTGTCCAGAAAAATGGCTCAAAACTTTTTATTTTCCAGATAAATCAGCCCCAAACATTCAAATCAGACGTTTTTCTTTAATGATGCTGCAAATTTTTAGTTTCAAAAAATTTTCAAAAATGTGTCGATTCAAAGTTTTATTTCGTTTTTTTGCTTTTTTTAAGCACAAAAACTCAGATTTCTTTTTGTTTTATTGTGTTGTTGTTGGGTTTTTTTATGTCATTTTTTATTTTTTATTTTTTAAACAATTTACTTTAATTTCATTTTTTGGACAATTTACTGGTGTTTTACAGATTTTCTCTGTTTTGGTAAATTACAGATAATATGCAGTAAAACGATCGATTTGCATGTTAATTTCTTTTTTTAAAAATACAGACCAAAACTCTGTTTTGTTCTTTTTACAATGTGTGACTGTAAAATTACACCATTTTACCATATTTTATCTTATTTTATTTTTTAAAAAAATCATTTATTCACAGATATTTAACGTTATTAAAAATAAAAAATTCTAAATATTTCTGTTGAAAATTAGTAATTTATTTTTTAACTAATAACTTTTTTCTTCCTTTTTTTTTATTTTTATTTTTTTACAGATTTTCTATTTTCTGTTTTGTAAAAAATGTAAAAATAAATAAAAAAAGGTAGATAATATTTTGTAAAATGCAATATATATATATATATATATATTGCATTTATATATATATATACATACATACATAGAAACTTACTGTAAAAATATTAAAATAAAATAAAAATGGCCACAAATGTAAATATTGTCTACATTTGATATTTTACTTAATTTATTTAACTCCTAATCAAACTTTATTTAGCTTTAAGACACAAAAACAATCATTTCTTCCTAATCTGATCAACAAAAGTTAGATTTCTAATGCAGTATGTATTATATTATTACATATATTATATTATATTGATCTGCTGCTGCTCGCGTTCTTCACTGTGACGATTCGCTGGTGTTGACTCTGGGAGTTGCGGTGAATCCTGCCGCAACACGCCGACACCTCCAGCCGGGATTATCTACTGTAAACCATCACACACACTCACACACTCACACACACTCACACTCACACACACTCACCGACACACACACTCACACACACACACACACACTCACACACTCACACAGCGACCTGCAGCTGATTCATTAACACTCAACATGTCTGCCGGCGTCTCGTTTCCTGACGACTGTTTGAAACTCGGAGGAACTTTGTGGGACGATTATTAGTCTAATTAATCAGTGGAGCAGTTTTAAACCAATTTAAACATCAAACATCTGTGATGGTCGGCTTACAGCTGAACGTGCAGATGTTGAATCGCTCATGTGTGAACTAGAAACTAGGCTGAAGTCACACAAAGAGAAACAGGATGCAAAAAAAAAACTATAAAGCTACACAAATAAGAGTCCAGATAAGATACAAGGCAGATAAATTATATTAATATAGATATAAAGACATTATAAAGACGTCACCTCAGACTTCTTTAAACTGGACGGATGTATTATTTGCAATATTTTTTGTATTTTTGACGAATTGAATGAACAAAACATGAGATGAGTCGCCTGATAATCAGTCATTTAATGCTAGAAAACATGTTATTGGAGCTTTGATGACGTTAATTTCACTGTAAACTCAACATTTAGTTGTTTTAGACACTTTATTGGTCAGAACAAGACAATCTGAAGACGTCATCTCAGACTTTTTGGAACGATAAAGGACATTTTATACTTTTTTTTTTTTGCATTTTTGACTAATTGGTTAAACAAATAAATGAAGGCGTCCAATAAAGAACACAGTGCAGAGGGTTTATCTCATAATAATCAATAATCAGTCATTTGCTATTAAAAAAATGGTGTAAAAGGTGATACTGCAGCTCCTACACTGTGTTTCTCTGTTTAATATCACCATAAACTGAATATTTTAATGGTTTCAGACACTTTCTTGGCCAAAAGAAGACTTTGCGAAACTGTAGCAGAAATTTTTCACAATTTTCTGGCATTTTTGATTAAAAAATAAAACAGAAAATGAAGAATGTCCAATAAAAAATGTCTCACAGAAGATTAATCATCAATAATCAGTCATTTGTTAGTAAAAAAAATACACAGAAAAATGTTGTTGCTGCTTTTCTGATGTGTCTTTCTCTGTTTAATATCAGTGCAAACTGAATATTTTGTGGTTTCAGACAGTTTATTGGTCAAAAAAAGACATTCAGAGACGTCGCCTCTGACTTTTTGAAACTGTGATGGAGATTTTTTTCAGTTTTTGACAAATTAGTCAATCAAAAACTTTGGATTAGTCTCATAAAAATCAATAATCAGCTGTTTGCTATTGAGAAAAATGTGTTTCTCTCTGTTTATTGTCACTGTGAACCGAATTCCTGAAGATTTCAGGCAGTTTTTGCTTCAAACAGGACATTTAGGACAGCATTCAGACTTTCTGAAACTGCGATGGAGATTTTTTTAAAATGATTTTTTTCCCGTTTTTGACAAATCTGTCTCATAATAATCAATAATCAGCTGTTTGCTATTGAGAAAATCCAGAAAAATGAGCTGTTGGAGCTTTTTTAATTGTGTGTTTCTCTGTTTAATATCACTGTAAATTGAATATTTTGTGATTTCAGACAGTTTATTGGCCCCATGAAAGACATCTAAAGACGTCGCCTAAGACTTTGCAAAGCTCTTAATAGAAATTTTATGAGATTGTTTTTCCATTTTTGACAAATCTGTAAATCACAAACTTTGGATTAGTCTCATAATAACCAATAATCAGCTGTTTGCTATTAAAAAAATCCAGAAAAATGAGCTGTTGCTGCTTTTCCAATGCGTTTCTTTCTGTTTAATATCACTGTAAATTGAATATTTTGTGATTTCAGACAGTTTATTGGCCCAAAGCAGACATTTAGAGACGTCCCCTCAGACTTATTGAAACTAAAACGGACGTTTTATACAATTTTTGGTCTTTTTGACTCAAACAAAATCTTAAAATCTGCAGCGGATTAGTCTCATGATGTTCAACAATCAGCTGTTTGCTGTTGAAAAAATGTGCTTCTCTGTTTACTGTCACTGCGAACTGAATTTCTGGAGGTTTGGGGCAGTTTTGGGACAAAGATGCCACCTCGTGCTTCGGGATCTGAAGACTAATCGCACAAACAAAAGCCGAGCAGCTCGACGGCAGCAGACTGCGAGTCAGACGGACTAACGCGAAGCAGCGACCCTGCAGCTGACGGACGGCTTCACGGCGACAAATTACACGTTGGGCTCATGAGAAACCGTGAAAACATCTTAAAAGTCGAGAAGTGAAAACAGACCGAGCTGTGCAGCCTGCGTGTTGTGAAACTCTGCAGGATTTCAAAACGCCTCGCTGGCGATTTCACAAGACAGCTTCCTTTGAGTGGAGGCAGATAAAAGCCGAGGCCTCCACCGTCTCTCTTCGCACCTTTTCTGCTCTGGGCGACACTCGCTTCTCTTTTCTTGTTTGTTTCTGGCATCCGATCACAGGAGGGGAGTTTTTGGAAGACATGACAAAACAAAACAAAACAAAAAAAACAGAAATAAGACGACGGTGACGCGGGAGTTTTCTCTTTTTTTTTTCCTTCTTCTTCTTTTTACAAACTTCAAACCGCGCTGCCTTCACTTGTGGCTCACATCCCTATCAATTACACAACTTTGATTTCAGAGATTAAAAATATTCCCAGAAGACGAGCGCAGCTGGGAAACATGAGAGACGACGTGGGACGATGGAAACGGCAGATTACAGCCACGGGTTCATCCTCTGTTATCGAATCTATTTAAAAAAAAGCAACTTTAAGCTGCAGAAAACCCATAAAAGACGTTGAACTTCTCATTTAAATAGCCTTTAAATGAAAATATTCACGACTGTTTCATGCTGCTGCAGAGCTGTTTGACCCGGTTTAACCTCAAAACTGTCACAGATGCATTCCCTGTTGCACAAAAAGACGGCGTACGACATTCAAAAGCGCAAGTCGCAGCAAGTATTCACCGGAGCTCACACGTCGGGAGTGTTTGTTACTGACGGCTGAAGACACCGTGTTGTGTAACTGAAGCAGCGTATTCACAAGAGAGATGATGAATTAGAAAATACGGCCCGCTGATGAAGACGTTGTGCACCAGAGAGCACTGAAAATATCTTTAGAGCAAAGTGCAGATGGCAGAAGATGATATAAAATAAACTTTAATTCTGTTTTTCTGATTTAAATTCCTTCTAATCTTTTCTACCGTCAACCAGAAAGTCGAATCAATGCAACGCTGAACACACGTAAATGTCAAAAATGTGATTATAAAACCCTGAAAGCGACATAAAGGAGATGTCCAGTGTTGTTAGTTCGGTTTGTCCGACTTAAATCCACTGTAAATAAGTGTTTTCTGAATAAAGATCACGTTCTTTCAGCACTAAACAGGTAAAACAGCAGCAAAAGAGTTCATGCAGACTCAAATCTACAACAAAAATAACTTGTTTATGCAGAAAATGATCACTTTGTTCAACAGGAAGTGGAGTTTTGCAGCATTAACGACGACTACAGTGTTGAGAAAGACTCAGATTATCAGATGCAGATGATATTAAATAAACATTCAGTCACTTTGGTCACATTTGTCTGACTTTAATTTATTCTAAATGACTAGTTTCTGCAAAAAAAGTCAAGTTCTGACAGCATTAAAGGCAAAAGACTCGTCACAGACCTACATGTGTGACTAAAGCAACTCGTTTCTGCAGAAAATTATCATTTAATTAAGTTCTTGCAACACCAAAGACGACTACTGGGCTGAAAATGACCAATAAATGTCAAAATATCAACTAATAAATCCCAATAAGTGGTAAATATCCCATTTGTTTAGTAGTGTTTGAGTTGAATCCCTTCTAAATGAGTAGTTTCTGCAAAAAAAGTAACGTTTTTTCAGCATAAACAAGACTCATAAACGTCAAACAGCAACAACAAAACTTAAAAAGATTTCATGCAGATGGAAGAAATGCAGCCACCGACCTAAATGTGTAATTAAAGGAACTTGTTTCTGCAGAAAACTGTCATTTAATCAAGTTCTTGCAACACTTAAGACGACTACTGGGCTGAAAATGACTCATAAATGTCAAAATATCAATTAAAAAATCCCAAAAAGTGGTAAATGTTCCATTAGTTTCCCCTCTAAATTAGTAGTTTCTGCAAAAAACAAGACAAAAACACTTAAAGAGATTTCATGCAGATGGAAGAAGTGGAGCCACGAGACTTAAATATGTGATTAAAGTAACTCATTATGGCAGAAAATGATCATTTAATCAAACACAAAGTCGAGTTCTTGCAACACCAAAGACGACTACTGGGCTGAAAACGACTCGCAAACGTTAAAGCATCAGCCGCAGATCACAGGAGACGATATTAAACAAACATTCAGTCACTTCAGCTGATTTAAATCTCCTCCAAACGAGCAGCTTTTGAAGAAAAGTCGAGCGTAAACACGACAACAAAAGAACTCTGGAGGACGTGATGCGGCTGGAGGCAGCGGAGCCGCCGACTTGGAGGCGTAACTGAAGATGAGTCGAGGAGATCGGCTGGCGTTGAGCTGCTGCTGCTGCGGTGGCGAAGCGTCTTCCTGCAGCCTGGCACCGTCTCCTTTCCTTAATGACCCACGCATACTTGCCTCGCTGCCTATGTAAACTCTCATTCATAAGGAGGGAGGCGGGGCCGGGAGGCTGCCAGTAATTTTCCACCGTAAAAATCTAACCGAACTCACTTCCCTGTCATTAGAGCGCCGCTGCAGCTCCAGACGTGTGCAGGGGAGTCCCAGGCCTCAGCGTCGACACAGCTCCCGCTTGCTCAACGCCTGACAATCAGAATTCCCTTTTTTTCTTCTGCAGGACGGAGGAGCGACAGGTGGACGGCCGACCTGATCTGGGGATGGTGTGAGAACAGCTGGCGACCTCCGACAGCTGCCTTTTAGCTCCTCATGTGAATCTTCATACATCATCTGTTGCTGCCCCTGCAGAGCTGAACACCTCATCCGATGAGTCAAACGGAGAAATCACTTGTTTCTGGAACTTCTCAAGCAAAAAGCAAAAAATCTGGAGGCAAACTAAACGAGAGCCGTCTACCTGCCAGCCGTGTTAGTCGAATTAATCTAATTAAACTGGTATTTGCAGCTGATTACATCATTTTAATCTGATTATTTTATACTGAAATTGTAAGAACAGACTCATCGTGCACCTGCACACGTCCATAAAAGTCCTAAAAATAGAATTAAACCAACTCCAAGCACAAGAGCTAATGAGTTAGCCGAGTTAGCTCAACTTACTCGTCCGTCTATTTTAACTAAACGCAGCCACGCCGGCAGTTTCTTTTACATGATGTCAGTTAGTTTGGCGGCAAATCGCAAAAAAAAATTTGATTAATCCCGAGAAATTGGTCGGATGACAGCAAATGGGCCAATCAGCTGATCTGTTGCCATGGAGACGACAGTAATAGCTTCTAGTTAAGCCTCTGAGCCCCAAAATCAAACCATTTATCCACCACAAACCAGAGAGAACGTCCTCTTGAACAACTTATGTGAAGCTTAAATCTGCGATATTTTATTAAAATCACCTCTGATTGGGAAAAAATGTCAAACAGATGTTTTGCGCGAATCGGATTCTGTAAAAAACAAAAAATTCTGCAAAAATCAGAGCAACCGTAAAGCTGCTCAGTGACTCAGCCGTGAGAAACGGTCACGGGATAAAAATTCTGGGAGGTTTCGGCTGAACTGCAGGCAGTGTTCGAGCCGAGATAAATTTGTTTTTTCTTTTAATTGCAGCAGAGCTTTTTAATCCCCCTGCTTCTAGCCGTGAAAGTTGTTCCTACAGCAGGTAAAAAAGTGCAACAAATGCTCAGAAACTGCTTTAACAGGTTGATAAACAATCAGTTGCTCAATGCAGCGGTTGGCAAAACAGGTGAACAATTCAACACCTTCATCGGATATTTTCGCCGCTACGACCCTGAGCTAGCTTCAGGCCGACTTTAAACCAAACCAGGTCAAGGTTCTGGTTGTGAAACGGGTCATCGTGTTGTCGACAACAGGCCCAGAAAAGCTTGAACTGATTAATAAAGAAATAATTACTCTCCACTCTGACCACTTAACACAGATGTACACACTTCTGCACCTTTTCCAAACACAACGAGCTTCGGGGAGTATGTTGACGCGATCACACTGAGTGTCGCTCAGTCGGGGGTGATAACCGGCTCCAGGAGGGCAAACAAACAACCCCGGTGGCTCCTACTGTGATGCTTCACGTCCTCCAGAGTCCAGACGTCGCTGATCAGTCGCACATGTTCGACTTTTCCCATCAGCACGTCCTGCCATCAGTGGCGTCATGGCGTCTTCAGACAATGAAGCATCTCTTTTCATCTGACTTTATTTACCCAGAATTCCCTGCACCAAACCCACAGGGCGCTCTAACACCTCACAGGTTTGCATTTCGCTGCAAGAGGAATCTATTTGTGTTGTTTTCTTTTTTACTTCTGTTGCTCGTTCTAGTTTTATCTCCACTATGCAAACTGGGGATTTGCATCGACGCCTCGCTCAGCTGTCCTCGCAAAGGTCGCGGCGAAAACAGCCAAACGCGAAAAATGTGCTGCTTCACCTGAAAGGAAAAGGTCAGAACGCCCTCGGCCAGACGGGAGGAGGAGCCCGAGGGAAAAACCGTCTGCTTCGTTTCACGCCTAAATCTGACATTTTTGGTTGCAAACAAGAAGAAGAAGAAGCTATTTTCTGCAGCTCTGGAGGACAAACTGCGAGCCAGGAGACGTGAAAGCCTCGTTTCTGTCTGTTTACCTTTGTGACAGATAGAGTTCTGACAACAACAACCCCAAACCACAGAGCTGACGCATTCTGAAACCCAGCAGGCCTCGCTGCGTCTAGCACAGTCTGCACACAGGTTAATACACAGAGCTTCAAAGGAACGGATCGCATTAAAAAAATAACTGTGAATGAAACAGCGAGAGGAGCAGGACTGACAGGGCGGCCTGCTGAAGGAGGTGCAGGTGAGTTCACAGCTCCATCTGCAGCAGCTCCATCTGCAGCAGCTCCATCTGCAGCGGCTCCACGTGCTTGTCAGTTAATCGGGGAAACCTGTAGAACACGTTGACTAATCTCCTCTCTGTGTCTTACAGGAAGTAAAGTCTGTCAGAGGAAGTCAGGGCGGGAGGAAGCGCCCGGGGCCAAGTCGTGGTGCAGAGAAAGGTGTCTGCTAACCTCTGATCTAGCCACAGCCGGGGCCAGACTGGGCCAGACTGGGCCAGACTGGGCCAGACTGGGCCGAACGGGGCCCGGCGTGCTGAGCATGAATCTGTGTTTAAGTCCAGATTTGATCAGAGCAAAGAAGTGAAGAAACCACTGAACATTCAGCCTGCAGGATTCCTCCCCAGTCACAGTCCAGCAGCTGATTCATAAAACGAGGCAGAAATACTGAGAGGTTTAAATATTTTACTGTTCGTTTTCACAGAGCACAAATACAAATATTAGTGGATCGAGAGTTTGTTTATGAGCATCATCCACGCTTTTAAAGACACTACGGTACAAGTGCATGAAGCAAATATATATATATGTGAGGAAATATATGAGTTTCATTATGTTATTATTAATCATTAAACCTCGAATTACCCACTGGCAGGTTAGAAAAGCATGTTAATGTTTGGAAAAAGAAAAAAAGGAAAAAAACAATACAGCTTATCGGAGCTAGAAATTGAAAAAATAGAAAAAAATCGACTTGTTTTTAACTTTCTAGCTGTGCTTGAACGAACCACATGTGACGTGCACTTCTGTTGGGAAAATTTATTAAATCTAAGCTAAAAATCATGATATTACATCACTGTATTCCTCATGTCTCCGTTAGAAATTTGCCAGACAAAAAAAAGTGACTCAGCACAACCGTGAACCGACCGATGACTCAGCAGCGACCAAAACTCAGGGACTTTTCGGCTGAACTGCAGGCTGAGTTTTGGAAACAAATTGAAAATGAAAGTTATAAAAAAAAGTCACCAAAATCCCTCCAGTTATCAGATAGAAGCTG
>NW_007578152.1:121239-128374 GCF_000690725.1 Stegastes partitus | reverse complement strand
GCAGACTAATTGATTGAAAGTGAAGAAGCGATCGGCGCTGGGCTGCAGCAGCTGCCTGCACGTCGCTGCTCACTAACACACACATGAACACACATGAACACACATGAACACACACTGCGGTGTTCCCCAGATGCCTGGGCAGGTTCCCACACGACCGGCTGTCTGCCGTGTTTTGACTGCGGTGCTGCCATCAGAGGGTCTGCAGGTCCGATGCTATCACTGGACACACTGGAGACGAATCCCAGAACTTCTCTACGAGTCGCTCCACAACAAAGACGAGCTGAAGTCATGGCTAGCAGCTACCCAGCTCCTCGTGGCTGTCATAAATGTTCCTTTGTACGGCCTCCAGTCTTTGACGACAGAACCGGTTTGTGTTTTAAAGGTCTCCCGGTCGGACTTCGTCTCTCCTGCCAATACAAATATTGATGCCGAGACTCAAACCAGTTCTTTCTCCCTTTTCTTAATCCTCTTCCTCTTCCTCCTCGCTGAACAATAGGCCACACTGGACCCAGTTCTGACAAAGAAAAACAAACCGTAACAGAAACGACAAGCCAGCGGTACTTTATTATGAAAGTTTTCACCAAAGTCAGCCTGCAAAGAGCTTAGACACACTAAAGATGAAGGCTTTTTAATGTGTTTAACTGGGATTTTACAGATTTTCCCTATTTTGATGAACTACAGACAACAAAAGGGAAAAAATTTACACGTTTACTGCAAAATAAAACAATGTCCAGCTCATAAATCTAATTTATAAATTGTAATTGATTCATTTACAACATTTGACTGCATTTAATTCATTAAAAAAATTCATTCTTTTACAGATATTTTTCATTTTCTTTAAAAAAGAAATGTATATGAAGGACTGAAAAATGATCAATAATAATTCCTTAAACTGTTATTTTACAGAATTTTTCGTGATTTATTAAATTACAGATAATATCCAGCAAAATCGCAGAAAAAAAGAGTATTAATTTACTGCAATTTTTTTAAAGCAAAATTACAAATAATGTCCACATAAAAAAGCTGCAAAATTATTTAATGTATTTGTTATTGTTTGTTAAAAAATAAATTAAAAATTAAAAATTTTAAAAGTTACGTATATTAGGGACTGAAAAATGATATTTTGGCTATTTTGGAGATTTTTCCTGGTTTATTAAATTACAGATAAAATCACAAAAAATATAATATCAATTTATATGTTGACTATAAAAAAAATAAAATAAAAAATAAGGCAAAATTATAAATAATGTCCACATAAAAAAGCTATAATTTTTTATTTATTTTTTTTAATTGTAGATATTTTTTATATTAAAGAGTGATTTTTTTATTTTTTTTTTCTATTTTAAAAATTTTTCCTGGTTTGCTAAATTACAGATAATATCCAGTAAAATCACAGGACTGCAAAAAAACGGAAAAGTAATTTGTTCTTTTTGTTTTTACTGAACTAAAATGAGCTAAAATCTGATTATTTTACAGATAATTTGACTGTAAAAACATCTGCAAACATCCCAAAATCTACATATTTTGCATATTTTTTCTGTCTTGTACAAAGATATAAACTTAACATTGTGAGCCTAAAATATTCAAATTACCAACCAGTGTGAGAATAATTAGTCTGAATTAAAACGATGTTACTGGCAGGTGTCCAGAGTCAAGCTTTTTTTTTGCCGACTCATGGTCACCATCAGGGAAATCACTCCTCTGACCTCCGACCCGCAAAAGTCCCCGATACGCCACAAGTTCTATAAACGGCACCAGTCCTGCGATTTGAGACAGAAAACTTCCCCTCGCCGCTCTAGCTCAGTTCTGCAGGAGCAGCTCGCCTGGTTTGGCCCCGGGACACGGGCAGGTCCCGCCGAGCGCCGTTAAACCAGGCATCTGTTTCCTGACAGCGGTTACTCGGCCCGGGAGTCCTGCCAAGCAGCGAATCTGCATCTAGCGTGTGTTTGTGTTGTGTTTTCTTTTTTGTTTCTCCTGTTTTACACGTCGCCGTCAGCCGTCAGCGACAACCAACGCCAGCTCGTGTCTGTCGACGCCTGGCTCGGGCCTGTCAGTCAAGGAGCAGGAAAAAGCAGAAGTGGAGCTCGGCGGGGACGCGGTGTTCACGGTCCGACGCTCCCACGGCTCAGACGGCGGCGGCACAGACGAACTTTAACGCAGGAGTTTAACAGAACGGGTTAAAAAGAAATGTTTAAGGGTAAAAATGGAGCTTTTAAACTCTCTGAACCTCCACAAGATGCATGCTGGCTTTACAAAATCACACAATTTATCAGCGTCAAAGTGCAAAAAACAACTTGCTGAAGCTCTTAGAACATCTGGGACACTGGAAATTAGATCGAATCTAAGCTTAAAATCTGCAAAATTTATCAAAATCCATTTATTCTACTTTTTTAATATAATAATTTGCCAAAAAACAGACTATTTGTATGAACTGGATTCTGTCAAAAAGTTCTCGGCACAACCATGACTCAGCAAAAACCAGCAGCTGAAATTCTTCCCGGTTGAACTGCAGGTCGTGTTCACACAGAGCAGATTAAAAACAGAAAATATCCAAAGCATGCAGAGAAACTTTTTGTTTCCTCCTGCGTTGGTAACACCTGTGGACACCTGGAAATACGTCGGACATGTTGATGTAAAGCAATTAATCAAAGAAATCCAGCATCCAACACACAAAAAAAGGCATTTCTGAGTTTTCTCTCCTTCTTCGCGGTTGTGAAAAACGCAAAGATTAGCCTCACATGTCGTATTAAATGAGTTTTTTACGCTGGGCACATCGAGCAGCTAGCATCTGCAGACTTCTCGTGCACATTTTGGGGACAAAACTTGACAAAAACAACTTTTATTCTCATATTTAAGCGATAAAACTCATCAGAATTAAAACTAACTCAACATCTGCTAAACTTTCAGCTGGACCCTGATATTTTTTTCTACCCTCTACATTCGTAATCTGCCCCTGTAGCCCTCCTCCTGCCTCCTCTGCTCCTATAAGTGCCCCGTCAGTGGCGCTCTGGCCGCTCAGAGGTCGCGCTGGGGGTCACAGCAGGGTCACGCAGTTCATAAAGAGGAAGCTGGACGCTCTCCAGCAGCAGCAGCAGCAGCAGCGATTCATCTGCTGGGAATACCGGCCGAGGCCAGAGTCCGTCCGCTGGAAACACATCTGGAAAACGCATGGAGGGGGGGAAGGGCATGTCGAGGAAGAGGAGGAAGAAAAAAATGAATATGTAACAAAGAGAAAAGGCCCGACGACGAAGGAGGAGGAGGAGGAGGAGGAGGAGGGAAGTGCAGCCGAGCTATTATACAACCGCAAATTAGGACTCTGTAGATCTGCTCTGGCGGGGCCTCGGATCGAGACCCGGCCGACCGAAAACAACCGTCCATTCATGGGGACGGGCGGCTCAGCGGGCACAACAAAACCAAAGCCGGATCGCTGGCAGACGTCTTTGTCTCGGGGACGGTGTTGTTTTAATGTGCAAGTGCAGGCAGCGCAGCTTCGTCGCTTCTTGTGAAACACACAGAGCTCCACTTTGGCCGCTCCAGCCTCGATAAAGACGCCTTTATCTATTGTCACGGCGAGTAAACCCACCGCCCGACCAGACAGAGCGAGCAGAGAGAGAGAGCGACTGTCTCTGGTGTTGTTTTAAACCCACCTGGATTAGCTGCTGTGTTTAGCACCAGCTAGCTCATGTTTAAGGCTGTTTTTTGTCTCTTTTCTGCGTAACACACTCATTCTTGTTCGCTTCTGCATCCACGTGGTCGTTTTGCATGTTTATGTGGCCGTTTTGCATTTTCTTGTGCATGTGGTTTTGCACGTTTTTCACCTTTATGCGTGCAGTCGTGCATCATTTTGCACATCTCACGTTGGTTTGTGGTGTTGTTGTGGGTCTTTGTGGACATTCTGCATCTACTTGTGGCCGTTTTTGCATGTTTTTGGAGTTATTTTACATCTATTTGGGGTTATTGTGAATGTTATGGTCAATTTGCTTTGTGTTTTTGCATTTTTATTGCACTGTCTGTGATCATTTTGCATGTTTTTTTAGTTATTTTCTGTCTGTTGGGGTTATAAGTCATGTTATGGTCAATTTGCTTTGTTTTTTGGGGGGTCTTTTGCACTTTTTATGATCATTTTGCATGTTTTTTTTAGTTATTTTACATCTATTTGGGGCTATTATTCATGTTATGGTCAATTTCCTTAGTGTTTCTGCACTTTTTGTGGTCATTTTACAAAGTTTTGAAGTTATTTTACATCTATTTGGGGTTATTGTGAATGTTATGGTCAATTTGCTTTGTGCTTTTGCATTCTTTTGCACTTTCAGTTGTCATTTTGCATGTTTTTGTGGCCATATTACATCTTATTTTAGCGTTTTTGCATCTTTCTGTGAACACTTTGCATCTCTCGGTGATGGTTTTGAGTGTCTTTGTGGACATTTAGCATCTCTCGGTGGTCTCCTTGCGTTCCTTTTTTGGCGTTTTTGTCTGTGGCTTTGCATCTCCTTCACCTTTTTATTCGTGGTCATTTTGCATGGCTTCATGGTCTTTTGCATGTCTTTGTGGACATTTTTCATCTCTGTGGGGTCCATTTTGGTGTCTTTGTGGACATTTTTGTCTCTTTTTACGGCTGTTTTGCATCTCTACAGGGATGTTTGGTGTTTGTCAGTAGATGCTTTGTGGTGTCTTTTTGACATTTTGCCTCTTTTTGTATGTACTTTGTACATTTTTCATCTCTCTGGTGGTTTTGTTTGTCTTTGTGGACATTTTGCATCTCTTTGAAGTTGTTTCGTGTCTTTGCGGTGTCATTATGCATTATTTTGTTCGTCTTTGTGGACATTTTTTACCAACTGTGGTGGTTTTGAGTGCCTTTTTGGCCANAAAAAAACTTATCAGAAAATGTATTTAACATAAAAGTCTGTCAGGAATACCGACCCTGAAAGACCTTCTACGTACACATAGGGTTAAATAGATGGATTTTGTACAAACAAACAAAAAAAAAAGAAATTGTGCATATCTCTGCACAACCAGGAAGCTTTTAGCGACTCAGCTGCAACCAGACGAGGATTCAGGGAGTTTTCAGCTGAACTGCAGGCTGAGTTCACGGAGCAGAGACTAAACAAGGATGTAAACGAGGTAAACATGTAAACACAGGGCGTCCCTACAGCTCACCTGGTCGAGCAGGTGACCCGTTAACAGAGGTGATAGTTCACTGATGTTGTGGGTTCGACTCCCGCCCTGATCCTTTGCTGCAGGTCTCTCCCTGTTGTTTTCCTGTCTATCTATACTGCTCTAAATAACAAAGGCAAAAAGCTCCAAAATTATATTTTAAAACATGTAAATACGCATGTAGAGTCACTTTTACACTCCTGTGTGGGTTCGTCGCTGCAGGACATCTTCCTAGACCTGATGTGCAAAGTGTAAAAACAAAACTATAAATGGATGAACATCTCCAGCATGTGGAGCCACCTCGTTTAGTTTTTTAAAATATCGGCACTCTTGGAAAAATGCTACACGTCTTAATTCTGGGCTTTTTATTTCTGCAAAATCAAAAAAACTGAAGAAAATTGCTGCTTTCTGGCGTCGTTGCTGCATTCCTGAGTTCCTTCTCCTTGTATTCGTGGCCCCACAGCGGTGCAGGACTTTATATTTTCAGAGAAAAATGAGGACACAGTGGATAAAAACGAAACGGCTCCGGGGTTCAGAGGGCTGAGGAGTCAGGAAGCAGCACCCGGGCGGCCGTGATCTCATCTTCCTCAGAGGAACAAGCTGCTTCCTGACTCCGCTTCCCCTTCGTCGACCCAAATGTGTCGGCCAAAGTTAGCATCTCCTCTCCTTAGATAATCTGTGGATGGATGCGGCTTGTGTAACCGCGAGCTCCAGCCAAGAGGCCCGATTGGTCGGAGCGATGAGTCACGTAATGGTGCAGGAACGGCAAAGCCCGTTATCAATCTTGATTACGTCCCCCTGCTTTCTGGACGTTTTTATGCTTTCTGGGGAAATCTCTACACATGTTGGTCGTGTTGTTGACGTCGGATGCTTTTAATTACAGCGACGGGCGCTTTGATGTGACGGGATTAAGCCGGGCCACAAATCACCGCCACCACGGCGACGTCGATCTTTCATTTCTCTGCTGCATCTTGAAGCTGTTTAAATTCATAACGTTCACATCAGAGCCGGAGCTAAATCAGCAAACACATGTCCACCTGTTACCAGACCCAAACTGTCTCGACTAATTAACGCCGGGCAGAATATTTCGGGTTAAATGTGGGGAAAAAAACCCAAATAAAAATATGATCACAAACCTCCTGCAGCAGCTGATAAGTGAAACCAGAGAGGAGCGACGTCTTGTGAGCAACGCAAACAAACGGCTCCATTTAGAAAAGCGCCGCCGCACAAAAAAGCCCTTCATCCACCAGCTAGTATCTGGAAACAGAACCGATTAAATTAGGTCAGCGGTTCTGAAAACACGGATCCCGAGAATAATCGCAAATGTCAAAGTTTGACCTTCTCTGGTTTTCTTGTGAAACCCTGGAAGCTTTTCCCCACACCGGGCCTCTAAAAATCCACAAATCAAAATGTTAACAGCGTAAAAACTGATCCCGCCGAGGCCGTAACACGAGACGAGGCGCCACAGGCAGGAACAACAACAACAACAACAACAACAACAACAACAACAACAGGGGTTTTGTATTTGAGCTTTCCCTGAACCTAACAGAGTATTCCTGGAGCAGTCTTCTAGGAGACCTTTGTGGCATCAATGAAAGTAAATAGTGACCGAAAACAACAGAAAGCTGGATTTAAAACGACCGAGAACAGCAGCCGAGAACCACAGAAAGCAGCGACTGAAAATGTCTGAAAACAACAAACAAACAGCGACTGAAAATGACCAAAAACGAGAATTGATAAAGACAGAAAATAACTGAAAATGAAAGCAAACAGACTCAAAACTGCTACTGACAACAACAGTGGCTGAAAACGAGACAACAGCAGGTTAAAATGACTGCAAACAACTAAAAACATCGTGAAACAGAGACCGGAAGTGACTCAAATCAGACAATGACAGAAAACAAAGACTCAAAAAACTAAAAACAAAAAAAACTGCGACTGAAAACGAAGGGAAACAGCGACTGAAAACGACAGAAGACAG
>NW_007578152.1:108055-113809 GCF_000690725.1 Stegastes partitus | reverse complement strand
TTTTGTTCGTCTTTGTGGACATTTTTCACCAACTGTGGTGGTTTTGAGTGCCTTTTTGGCCACTCTGCATCACTTTTACACGGCGTTGTCGTCGTTTTGCCTTCCTTCCAGTGACTCAAAGTGGTACCAGTCAGTCCAAACACAGAACCCGACCCTTTGGGGCCCTCGGCCTGCGCCTGGTATGCTTGTTCAGTAATCCATCCACAGGTTTGGTATACCTGTTTATATAATACATGAACAATGACAGCGAGTGTGTGTTCACCGTGAGCTCAGAAACAATTAAACTGTTTGGTTAAATGTATATAAAAACAGCGTTTCTGAGATTAAGACGTGAACGATAAGCTTTGCAGTCAATGGAGGCAAAAACAGAAGGGAAGCCGGAGCGGATAAAAGCAGAGCCGTGTCTGAACATGAGGGAGGTCTGCTCCAGAGGATCCTCACCCTCGAACAATGCCGGTGTTGTGAGCGCCAGGAATGGGATCGAAGCCCCGGGCGTTTCCCAGCAGCCCGCCGTCCCCGTCCCGAGGCCCGTCCCCGGGGGAGAGCGGAGGACGGGGAGGCCGACAGAGCGTTCCTTTCTCAGCCACATCCTGCCGGAGCGGCGCGCCGGCCTGGCCTTCCCATGAGCCTTTGCACTCCCGGGTCGCCTTTGTTCGCCCGGAGGCATGCTGGGAAATTCACCGAGCGGCGTGCGATCACAGTTCACGAACGGATGACCGAACAGAGCAGCTGAAAGTATCTGAACGCTGGAGATGGAGGCTTTGGCTCTGTTGTGGCATTCTGGAGGAATTCTGGGACGTAGTCGTCGGTTTTATGGCCTCGTGTGGTTTGATTCTCTGATAAGGTTGTATTTAGTTTCTGTTTCATAAAGCAGGCGACTGAAAAATCACACAAAGTTTATTATAATTAGAATTTGTGGGAACTTCAGTTTGTTGCTGCCGTTTTATTAGGCTGACATTCAGACAGTAGAATCACTTTGCTCCAAGTCATTATTTTAGATTTTTATGCACCTGGCACGTCCACAAACCTGGACTTAAGTCGGCAGAAGCTGCAGCAGTTTACATGAAGAATGTTTTTCGTGTCAAATTTCATGTATAAACTAAAAATTAAGGCATTTTAAACTGTTTTGAAATGTCATTTTTTTGGCTAATTTTCTGTCATTTTACAGATTTTCTCCAGTTTTGTGAAATTACAGACAACAACGAGTAAAATTACAGGAAAAAAAGTAGAAATTTACATGGTTATTGCAAATAAAATCATATCTACGTCATAAACCTAATTTTATAAATCATAATTGATTCATTTACAATGTTTGACTGTAAAATTCCCCTTTTTTACTGTACTTAATTCAGGGGGAAAAAAAATATACAGATATTTTTCAGTTATTTCAAATTAATGTACATTAAGGATTGAAAAATGGTAAATAATAAATTTCTTAAACTGTTGTTATTATTTATAAGCAAGATTGCAAAACAAACAAGTGTTAATTTACGTGTTGACGGTGGGAAAAAAAGGGGGAGAAAATTTGTAAAAATGTCAAAAAAGCTGTAAATTAAAAATTTACAGATATTTGCTGTTGTTTAAAAGAAAAGTTACGTATATTAATAACTGAAAAATTATATTTTGGCTATTTTAGAGATTTTTTTCTGGTTTGTTAAATTACAGATAATATCCAGTAAAATCACAGAAAAAAAGTATTAATTTATTTTAAATAATGTAAACTATTTTAAAATTTCTTTTACATGTGTGGCTGTAAAACAACATGTTTTATTGTATTAAAATCAGTTTAAATCTCATTATTTTACAGATATTTTCACCGTATTTACAGTCTTTGACAGTTACAGTGGATAAAACATCTGCAAACAACCTAAAACCAAAATATTTTGCATTTTTACGTCTTGTACAAAGATATAAACCTGACATTGAGAGCCTAAAATATTCAAATTTTCAACTAGCGTGAGAATAATTAATAATTAATTTTAAACTTTTGCATCTGTGCTCATGTCTACCAGCTATTTTAGGGATTTTTTTTTTTAATTACAGATAATATCCAGTAAAATCACAGAAAAAAAGCATTAATTCATAAAAATAAAAAAAATGTTAATATTTATTTTTACAAACAATTTCTTTTAGAATGTCTGACTGTAAAATGATATTTAATTTATACTAAAATCTGCTTAAATCTCATTATTTTACAGATAATTTTACCGTATTTACACTTTTTGAACATAGCATTGGTTTTTCCATCACCACTGCAGCCAGATTTTTTTTTTTACAGATTTTTTTTTACAGTGTCCACGCGGCTTCACCGCAGCGCTAACGTGTTGTACAGTCAGCCACTCTGTCTGGGATTTTATTCAACAGTCTGGATGCTTTGGCAGGCGTCCATTCATCAATTTATAAAGCTCCGGCTGCTTGTTGATATATACATCTTCTATTTTGGAGTCCTGGTAGTTAAAATGCCAGCGGACCGAGCATGTCTGTGCTGGCGGAGCTTTCTCAGCCTTCAAGGTCTTGTGGTTCGTCCAAATTCCTGGTGCAGAATAATCTAATTGAGCGACTCCTGCTGCCATCAGCGTCTGGCCCGCTCAGAGGCCACACACGGCACACAAAGAAGAGCTTCACGGCGGAGATACAGAGGCGTCTTTCTGGGCCGCTATCTGTTGCGTACACTTTTTGGACCGTTGTTACACATTTTTAGAAGCGCCAGTACTTCTGCAGGGAAAAGACGCCTGTTTTCCCAGATGCCGCAGCCGAGTCGAGCTAAGAATACCGAAGCCACTTCCTGCCCTGACGTCCTGTCCCGGCCTGAACACGGCTTTTACATAACGTGGCGGTTCGGCCAAAACAAAGAATCGAATACGGTGTTTCTGCCTTTAAGTAACAGGTGGGGTTTTAGCAGAACTCTCCCCACTGTTCGAGGGTCCATTACGTTAAAATTTACAGCAGCGCCGACATCGGAAAGTGGCAGATGGTTCGCCGCTGCCATGTCTGCAGTGGTATGCCGCTGGTATTTCATCCACATAAACCATTTTCCAGTGGCAGGTGCCGCTTGATACTGGGAGGGCGTTCTTGGCTCGCGACCAGAACTCAGATTTTTAGCATTTTAGTGGCTCAATTCTGGCAATTCTTCAATTTGCAAACAACGCGGCACGACTGAAGCATGACGGCGACGCGGCGGCTCGTCTTGAAACGCTGCCGTTTGCATGAAATTTGCATTCTGATGCGACAGTTTTATCGCAGGTCCTCCCAGGATCAAGTGGTTGGCGACAGATGCCACTAAACCTGAAGAGGAGATGCCATCGACCACTGAAGCCTCAGCGTCTTTTAGAACTTTGGAGCTCATTGGCTATGCTGTTGGTGGGATCTTCGTAGACCTCAACAAACACAAAGTAGATTACATGAAGAGTTCATTTGCAAAAACTTCCCAAACCTTCAGAAAACCCACTTTTCCATCGTCTACCTAAGACAACATCAATCGAATTTAAGCTATCTCTGTTTTTGTCATTTCTACTGAGTCAAATCCACTCCACTTCAGTTTTCTGAAAATCTATAAAAATGGAATTATCTGTTTTTGCAAATAAACTCTTCATATATTGCTGTTAACATGCAAAAATGCAACTTAAATGGTGGCATTTCTCTGTTTTACGTGAACGTAAACTGAATATTTTGCACCTTTAAAGTGTCGGCTTGAGTTGTGGAAGACATTTTAAATGTTCTCTGACATGTTGGACGCTAAATACTTTATTAATATTGTGGATTGTTTAAGGCCAAGTGTCCACGTTGTGTTTTTTGTGTTGAGAAAAAAGGTCCTTATTCTGAGCCTTCGCTTTAAGGCAAAAAATCCCAGAAATGTTCCGAAAGCAGTTTCCACAATGTGTATTTTTACAATCACTCAACGTGGTTTTGACTTTTTCTAAAGAATAAATGCACACGTGGGAAACGTACACAGCAACCATTTAACTTGATGATTTTGCTATTTTCGTCGTTCTAATCTCCGGACATCGCGAAACATGTCCGATACCAGCCGAGGTAAAAGAACAATTACAACTTCTATGACTGAAAACAACAACCTCTATTGAAATTCTTCTTCTCTGGGGGTTTTAAATCGCAAAAAAATCTCTATTTTTACTTCAAGTACCTGCTACAGCTGCCCTCGCGAAGCACATACTGTTTCATGAAGTATACATACTATGGAGACACACTACTGCGCCTTAAATAGATGCAGTGGGACGTCTGGGGATTTTTGGCACGTACTAAATCTTGTTTATAGTGTATAGTGTTGTGGTACTGGATCGCATTGATGGCTTTTGTTTTTTTTGGACAGGATTTGTTTTTTTTTTTGGACGCCTGATTCAACCATTTACAGTAAAGACAGTTATGGGGAAATGAAACACGCTCCAAAGAAATCTAAGGTTGAAGACTCTGGGAAATGTCAAACGTGACTCATAAAACCTTCTGAACGTCTTAAAAAAACATCACATAATATGTTGTGCTTGGCCTGTTGCGGATCGCCGCTACACAGCACTGCCTTGTTTATTACTACGCGCCACAGATCTTGAGTTTTGAAGAAAACTTCCCACCACATTGTTTGGAATTAGCAAGAATTTGCAGGTAAGTTAAAGGTAAAAAAGGACACATCGGCTTTGATTTAACATAAAACTCTGGAGCAGCTGCGTTGCATCAGTGCCTTTTAAAAAAATCTCCTTGTAAACTTAATTTTATGGACCCAATTTGCTGTTTGATGTCTTCTCAGTTCTATCTTGTCGACTTTCAATAACTTTGATGTCTGCTTTTATGTCGCCGTTAAAGCTCTTGTAACCGCGATGTGAAGATGGTTTGTAAATGGATGGAAAATGATCATTAATCGTAGAAATATTACACTGGAAACCCAAGCGGCACACACACAAACAGTGATGAATGCTGATAAGGAATGATGAAAACGCACGAGGAAATTCCACGGCGGATTAACCCACAGGTGGACAAACAAACCTGTTATTACCTAATGAGAAAGCAAAACCTCAAGAGCAGCAGTAATGAGGACTTTATATTTTTTTTTAAGACTCAAACGTGGATAATCACATGTACTACAATGCACTTCAAATGAAAGTTCAAAGCAGGCGGGGGGAGAGTTTTATGAATGCATAAAGCCCCGACCTGAGTTGTCCCGGTGCAGGTCTGCCGTGCGAACAGGCCTCCCCGCCGCAACAACAAACTGGAGTCCCGCGGCGTTTGTTTGAGGGTTTTTTGGGGGGCATTGGTGGAGGAGGAGGAGGAGGAGGAGTCGTGAACTTCAGACTGGAGAGGAGGAAGAGGACGAACGGTCGGAGGAAAAAGGGGCCTCCAGGGTGCCGCGGGAAACGGGTGGAGCTCCATGAGAGGGAGGGTGACGGATTGGATCGGCCGCCAGGAACCGGGCGGCGTCAGAGGGGGGAGGGTCGGGAAGTCTGACCGCGACCAGCTAGTTTTGATAAATCTGCTCTCGGTCTGTCAGCTGGTAATAATAAATAATCTATGGTGTGTTTTGTAATTTAAAAAAAAAAGAGAAAGAAAATTACTGGCGACTAAGCATTTAGAGCATCACATGTATTCATATCCTTCCATTAAAGAAAAGGCAAAATCCACAATAATCACTCAAATAACTAGAAACTGACAAAAGCAATAATAAATAAAAATTTGCCAAATTATAATTTAGTGACATAAAACTTTGCTTTTGAATTGTGGTTGAAAAGAACAATTAAGAAAAAAAAAAAA
>NW_007578152.1:92207-107907 GCF_000690725.1 Stegastes partitus | reverse complement strand
CAACGTCATGATTTTCCTAAAATTTTTATTTATTATTACTTTCATCTTATTTCAGTGTTTTTCCTTCTTTAATGGGAGGCTATGACTAAATACGTCGACATGCATCTCCACGGGAATCGCCTCTTCCTCCGCGGCACAGTTTGACAGTAACCAGACGCCTGGCGCGAATGCATTTGTTCGGCCGCCGCTAAGCGAGCGGCGCTGCCAAATAATTGATGAGCCCGGAGCAACAGGCTCTGCTGTCTGTTTCCTTTGGCAACAGGTCGAGTTCTGCTGCTGCTGCTGCTGCTGCAGGAAGAAAAAAAAAAAAGTCTGAAACTGGCCTCCATGTTGCAGCTACACACACACATGAGGGTTTTTTTTTTTTTACTGTTTCGGAGCACAAATAGACCGTAACATGTCTGCAGGGGGCTGATGGGGCTGTTAGTCAATGCCAGGGACTCACTGATCAGCTGCCAGCGGCTGAGATTTCTGGCTCACTCTGCAGCCTTGTTTCAGAACAAAACCTCCCATTGATTCCAGCAACGAAGGCGTTCTGGTTCTGAAGCCAGTAAAGAGAACGCTGCAGCACTTTTATTATCCCAGCGTTTGGCTGACACACCTCCTGCCCGCTACATGTTTCTGATTTGTGCTCTGATTGCCGTCTCTGCTGCTCCGCGTGGGCAGAATTTACAGTTTGGGTCAATTGCAGCTGAAGTGGACTTTCCTGAAACGACGAGATACTCAAATTTTATGAAGCAGCAGCAGCAGCGGCGCAGGAATTGACTTTAACTCTGAGCACCAAAACACACACTGAAAGCTGTTTTATATCTATATTTAAAAAAAAAGAAAGAGCCAGAAACTACTAAAACGGTCCAAGTTAAGCTTTCCGACGGTACTTAAACGCATCATATGGTTCCACCAGGAGAAAAGGAACAAAAATAGGCTTATAGAATTTCAGCAAAAATTATTTTAAAAAAAAGAATAAATAAATAAATATAAAAGAAATTCTGCACTCCAAAGAGCAACTGAGAAGAAATCTACAGCCACGTTAAAAAAAAAAAAAAATTATATTATAAGTGACGACAAGCGAGAGGAAAAAATAGATAATATATAATAAATAGATAAATAATATATATAAAATAAAAAAATATTTCATAGATAAATAATATATATAAAATAAAAACAATATAAAATAAATAATGTATATAATAAAATATACAGTAAATGGATAAATAATATTTATAAAATAAAAAAATATTTAATATATAATAAAAATTATATATATATTAAATATATATATATAATTAAGAAAATGCATAATATATAATAAATATATAATTGATAAAAAAATATGATAAAATAGAAAATATTTGATAATAAAAATAAATAAATTCAGAAGGTTAAAAATCTGATATTAGCCAATAAAAACAAAGGAACACAAGCAGCAGCTAGAAGCAGGATGTAAAAGCTGCTGTTTCCCACATTTAATCAATTATTCTGGTGCTACAGAGATAGACAGAGACTGGGCTGCAACTACCGATTAATTTAATCTGCTTTATGTTTTCTTGATTAGTTGTTTGTTCTATAAAAATGTCCAAAAGTGACGATATTCAGTTTACTGTCACTGAGGAGGAAAGAAAATATTCAGCTTTAAGAAACTGGAATCAGACAATTTAAACTCTAAAATACCTCCAGATTGTTGCAGCACTAACAGGGATGACATAAAGATGCTTTTTTAATCTTAATTTCTTTGAAATTTAAGGTGTTCTGTCTTTTTTTGGCAGAAATGAACAGAAAAGTTGATAAGTAATGACTGTGGCTGCACTGATCCTCGTCATAAATCATAAATTGTGTAAAATTGTGCCACAAAAACAAACATGATGGCTTTCAAAGGGCTATTTTTACACAAAAAAGCAACAACATGCAGTTTAAAATGACGTCAAACAGAGAAAGGCGGACGACGTTTGCTATTTTTGCTCGATATGCGGCTTTAAAAGACCCGTATGTGCTGCTGTTGCCGTATCCTGCAGGACGATGTGAGCCTTTTAGCATCCAGCGCTGAACAGGTGTACGTTAATACGCCGGCTGTGTGCGGCTCATCTCCCTGACAGCGTTTACAGAGAAATTCTCGCCTCGTCTCGGTCCACTTCACACCTCCTGTTGCCGAGGAGCACCGATCCAAATATACGGTGAGCCGCGAGGGCCAGATTTCACACCGATATAGCCTCTCAGCTGGCGGCGGCGGCGACCGCGCCCCCGCTGACCATCCACCGTAAATAGGATCGAATCGCTGCCGTTTTCACAAAAGGCAGCAGAACAACAGCGGGGGGAAGTTCGATCCTCAAGCTAGAAAACAATGAGAACACTTGACTTTTTTTCATAAATAATCCAGCGAGCCCCGGCGGACACATTCGTCTTTTCAAAGAGGCTCGAGAACATCATTCCTCCTCCAGTTTGCTCTTACAAAACAAACCATCCCAAAGCTATTCTTCTTCTTTTTTGTTGTCAAACACTTGTATGTAATTGTTCTAAAGATTTACAGCCTGGAATGCTTCTGAACCGAGGCGAGCTCCGTCTGAGACATCCAGATGTTGCTTTAGAAGCTTGTATTCCACTTCCTCCTCCGCTGTCCTGCCAAAAAACACTGTACTTCTTGAATCGTCTTCGGTGCCGACCCGCTGTCCTTCCTAACTCTTGGCTGCCGGTGTTGAAAGTTGTCTTTTTTCACTACTGTTCAAAACACTGGAAATGCGAGAATTTGACAAAAAACACGATCTGGTTCCAGTATCAGCCACAAAAAGTGAAACTGAGGTGTGGCTGGTGTCCCTCAGAAGGATGTTTGTCTGCTTTGGGGCACTAAACGGGAACAAAACTGATCTTTAAAGGTTCAGACTAAACTGTTTTCATTAACCCAAAGTGTGGCTGATTGGTTGAACACACTGTCGTAGACTTTCAACCAGCAGAAGTGGTGAACACCCACGAAAAATGTGCTTTTAAAGACACAAATTCACCACAAGACTTTCTATTTATTGAACTCCAGCGGCCTAAATTAGCACGCTAGCGCTCATTTTATCACCGTTAAAGATTGTTATCATCAGACGAGGAATGAGTTCAGGCAGCTGCTGTGGTCAGTTTAGTGTCTAGATTTAGGTTTAAACGACATCCACCATCTGAACGCTGCTGTAAAACAGTTTACTTCGCTAATAGTCGGCCACCTTGATCATCAATAATCGATTATTCCTTGAAATGATTCTGATAAAACCGCTTTTAACCCCTGACGCTTAAGTGAAAAACAATTAAAGACAAATTTAATGGTGAAAACAGCTTCATTTCCAAGCAAATCCAAAGCACTGAACGAAGCAAACGACTGTAGTTAACGTAGCTTCAACAGGTGTCCGCGAATGTTGTCGTAGCAACTCCATCAGTCTGCCGGCGTCTGCTGCCGACGTTAAATTAATTTATGCTCATTACTATCTTTCATCACTTTAGTTTGACTGAATCACTCCCAGCTTGCGCTAGCATGTGAAACTCCTAGCTTAGCATTATTACCATTAGCCATAGGTAGCTAGCTAAACCGGCCTTTTTACAAGACGACAGTTAGTGGTTACACAGCAGGGAGGTGCGCTTGTTTTACGCACCGTTCGCAAACACACCTGTAACTCCGTCTCACTAAACAGCAAGAGGCTCCACCTGGTGGCACAAACAGGTACTACAGCACATCGACAACACGCTCATGCTATGCACGTCAATCATTTTCCGCCTGATGAGATCAAATCCACTCACTCACATTAAACAGTCAGAGCACAAACATTGCCGCCTCGTGTCTCCGTAGCGACTGCGTACGTTATTTTTGTTAGTCACGACATCACCACGATACTTTTTGAAGTGAATGTTGTTGTTAGTTATAAAAATCAATACTTTCTGTGAGTCTGAAGCAGTGATAGAGCCGAATATTGTGCAAAAACGTGACATTACAGTCTGAAAAAGAGCCATGAAGAGCGTCTCACTAAACAGCAAGAGGGTCCACCTGGTGGCACAAACAGGTACTGCAGCACATCGACAACACACGTTCTGACATCCCTCGTTTTCCGCCTGATGAGGTCAAATCAACTCACTCACGTTTAACAGTCAGAGCATAAACATGGCCGCCTCGTGTCTCCGTAGTGACTGCGTACGTTATTACGAGTCTGAAGCCGAATATTGTGCCAAAACGTGAAACAAAAGTCTTAAAAACAGCCATGAAGAGCGAGTTTGTCAAACACTCACCGTTGTAGAAGCTCTTGACCTTCAGGTAGCCGACGCTGAGGCGGAGGACGGACAGCTTGTCCAGCCGAGCCCGGACCTCCTCGGTGAAGGGCAGCAGGCTGGTGAGCTTGTCCAGTTCGCCGTTGAGGCGGTCGCGGTGGCGTTTGGACGGGTTGGTCTTGACGCCATCAGGAGGCTGAGGTTTGGGTCTGTGGACACAGAGCGACAACAACATTAAAACACATCACAACGGGCTGACGACTGGGTTTTTTCCCAAATCTCAAGTTTTGAAAAGCTCAGATTCCCTCTGAGGTTGAAAAGTTTGGATCACAAATTCGCTGGAGGCTGATTGGGTTCTGGATTATACCAACATGAGCTGGGATTAATGGAGACGACACTCAGATAACAACCAGGAGATGCTGACGGCTGCAGCAGGGATGTACGTAAAACATCACTACCGTAATGTCTGGACTATAAGCTGCTACTTTTTTCACATGCTGTGACCACTGCGGCTTAATTTATGGATTTTAATGATGTTTATGAGTTTGCCTCGAGATCAAAGTGACGTTGAGAGCGACCGAGAGGCTGAGGAAGTGTGTGACGAAGTGATTTTGACACTGAAGAAGACGACTTTAGTGGTTTTCAGGAGGAAGATAAAGATAGTGATCGATGACTTTTCCTGGTAGGCTGCTGTAGGTTTTATTTTCTTAACCAGTTGTGTTACAGGCACTGTTCGGAAAAAGGCATTATTTGTATATGTTACCGCTACGTATTTAATTAAAAGTTAATAAAATAACTATCTCACGTTACAACGTGGACATTCAGGTGCCTCAGTAGTCCGGATATTACGGTAAATGTGTGTATTTCTGTGGCGTTTTCCCTTCTTCACATTGTTCAGTGGACAAAACATGAGATTTTTGTTGTAATATCCGTCACCACTTCTAGAAAATACAACGCTACGACCCATTTTTGTACTTCTATGTTGTGTTTTGTGCTTTTATAATCATCTGGCTGCTCTCTCTTTACCTCAAACCAGTTTAAAAAAGCTAATTCTGTGCCGCTCTCCCGCATGACGGCCTCCTAGTTTGTCACCTGAAGTTGTAATCACTTATGCAGACTCTTTATATAATCACATGTGTGTTTTTTTTTCCCCTTTAGAGCTGCTGAGCGTCAGGACGACGACCAAGCCTGGACCACCTCGACTCTCCAGAGCCTGCTCCATCCCCGGTCGCCCCGGCAACCAGGTGAGAAAAACGACGTCACCTGCTCCGGGGCTTGTTTACCGCCCGCCGGCTCGCCTCGGCGCCAAAAAACAATCGCGGGTGATTTGCCGCTGGATGGATGAATCCACAGACGGCTGCGGGCTATAAATCCAGCCAGCGAGGGGGGAAATGGAGAGCTTCCTTCCTAAATGACATTTCCACCGTTTGAAATGTCACGTCTGTTTACACAAAACACTCGACTGAAAGGTGCTGACTGCAGGGAGACGGATTAAAGCTCCGTTACAGCTCCGTCCAGGGAGCACAGCGGCAGGGAAACGGGCTGAAAAACCCGAGAGGACGTTTAATTCTCTTTTACTTATTCATCCAGGTGTAAGGTAATTCTTCTGTTAAAGGCAGTCCTGTGCTCCACGGCTTCATCACAGTTTCCATCCTGACTAAGTTCAGCCCTCAGAGCGACTTGTAGGTTTCATTTTTTATTAAATCTACACAAAACAGTTCATGAAAACGATTGTTCGTCAAGTTAACGTGAGATTTTTCACATTATACGCGACATAAAGGCTGAAATTCAGATGAAAAAGTCGGATTTTTGAGCGTCTTCACTTAATTTTTACAACAATTTCTCCTCGACTGTCTCTGAGTTGTGAAAAATAATTAAATAAAAAACAACGTCCACATCAAAAACCTCTAATCACAGAGAATAATTCACTCTTTTACAGCGTTTGACAGTAAAATTACACAACTTTTACTGTAATTAAATCAGAAAAAAATATTATTTTAAATATATTTGCAACTAAAAACTGTGTATTCAGGATTAAATTATTGGAAAGAATTTTTTTAGCTGCTTTTTTACAGATTTTACCCGTTTTGATGAATAAAATCACACAAAAAAAGTATTTATTTATTCATGAACATTATTTAAATAACTCACCTGTTGTTGCTTTTCAAAAGGGAATCATGATCAATTTATTTAGGCTTTTTTATTTATTTAGAAGAATTTACAAAAAAGACTGAACCTAAACTACAGATTTCTAGTAAAAACACAAAAATTTTATTTTATTGACATTTTGACCTTAAAAAGAAAAAACAGGCCAAAACTGTGACATTTAAAATGTAAAAAAAATATATTTTTTTGAAATATTAACTTGTTTGACAATGCGTGACTAAATTACACTTTTATTTACTGTTAAAGCAGCTAAAATCACATTACATTACAGATATTTGCAATTATTTTAACAGTCTTTGCAGTAACTGAATATTTTCTGGCACTTTTTTCACATTTTTTTCTCTACGATTTTATTATTTACAGTGTGGAGGATTTGATTTGTAGGCCGGGGAATCTCTTAAGCACCCAAACGTTTTATTAAAATGCTATTTTCTGCTGCGTTTTTCCTTCTTCGGTTTGAATATTGCACTTGTTTTTTATTAAACTACTCCTCATGTTGGCTGTTCTACTTTTTGTGGCTTGTTCTAGTTCCTGATTAATTTTCTTGCACTTTCATTCGCCGGCATCCTGCAGCTTTCAGGCGGCCGGCGTAAACCCGTCTACAGATCCCCATCTCGACAGCAGCAGGTCAAACAAATGGCTTGATAAAGACAACAGGCTCTGTTGTGTTAACTGGTGTGAGGAGGTAAATAAACTCGGGCTGTTTGGCTGCAGGTCCACAGAGAAACAGGTCTGTGTCTGTAACTGAACTCCGATGACCGGCGGTGAACCCGGAGGCTTCTCGTCCGTAACTCAAACCAGACCTTGGCTGCACAGAGGGGCTTTTCTGCTTCCCAGGGAAGGTGTGAGGCTGTGGGAGCTCCTCGGACGGGCCGGGGGACGTTTCTGGAGCTCTGCTGTGATTTCTGCATTCAGACACCGGGCCACAGTCTGATGCTCAGTTTTGCATTTCGGTCGTTTTCACCTGCACGATTAAAGATGACGCTCAACTCCAGCCGAGAGTCGAGCGTCTGCAGCACACGGTTTAAAAACAGCTCGCCTTTACTTCTTCTTTCCACTCGAAGAAAACAAGTTTCCAGTTCGCTGCGTCTCCCAAAATAAACCGACGTACCCTGCGGTCGCTCGGCTCCGCCTCCCGTCAATCACGGCCCAGACAAACCACCAGCTATTGTATGCAAATGTAAAGCATAAATAAAGTTTGGCAAACATCGGGCTGACGGGACGCGCAGGAAAATCTTTCAAGTGGAAAATTACGTCTGCGTGCCCTTGAGCAAGCAGACGGCGATTCAGTTGCGCAGGTTTTCTTCTGAAGTTTATTCTCACGTTCAAGTCTAAACACACCGATGAGCTGCTTTCCTGCAGCTTTCAGCCGCTCTAGAGTCAGCGTTACGGACGGAATCACAAGTTTGCATGTAAACAGGTGCATATTCGTGGCTAAGCTAACTCCGCTAATCACCAAATTCGGCTGATAAAAGTTTTAAAATGAGATCTGAGCAATGAAATGCAGCATGTTTATCACATAAGTTGACGTGCACGTTTAAAATCTTTATATTTACTGCATTATGTATATTTACTACAGGACAGACATGATGTCCTCCACAATTAGGTGGGAAAAAAACACAAAGTGAGTCTGAAAATATCGATCTAAGCTATCAGTAGAAATGGAAAAATGTGCATCTCTCACGTTTGGTATTAAACAAAAAAAGAAAATCTTTAGTTTTGTCCGAGCAGAAGTGGAAACCCAACAGAAAGGACGTTTAAAGCAACAGAAATCCATCAGACTGTCGATGTGGAGTCGGGATAGTTGATGAACTTTCAGGATTATTTTGGGGATTTTCTGTTTAAAATCATCTGTTCTTCTGCTCGACCGTCTCTGATTTGCTTGAATTTTTTTTATCTTAAAATACGGACATTTAAAATGGTATCTGTGGAATTTTAGATTCACACATAGAGCACTTGCTGAGATTTTTTTGTTTAAAAAATTGCTCTTCGACCCACTTTTAGTGAGTTTTTGTCAAACCAATCAATGATAAGAGTGCAACTTAATTTTTTTTTTTAAACCAAATATTTATTTTTAAAAGGTTTTCTACACGTTGCAGCTACACATAGTTCAGAAAATACCACTACTTTATCAGTTTTGTGCTAATGTGAGCACAAACGTGGGACTTTAAATGACTTTTCATCGTATTCTTTGTATTTAAACTCACCAATAATTAGAGATTATTTCATCTGTTTGTCCAATATTGCAGATTCTGAATCAACTGCATGCAAGTCTTTTATTTTTTTATAGTTTAATCTAATCCTAAATTGCATAATCCATGTTTTTTTTCTATAATAACAGAGACGGTCGCACAGTAATTGCTCTAAAAATTGAATTAATTAAGCTGAAATGATCCAATTATGCTTATTGTTGAAGCAGAGAGTTGTCTGTGCACTAAACGCCGGCTGACTCTGGAGATCCAAGCAGCAGATAAACTTATTATCTGGCGGTAAATTGAGCTAAAACGCGGGTTAACGTCCCCGCTGCTCGCTGAGCTCCGTCGGCTCGTTGCTCAACAGCGCTCCAGCATCTGGTCGTCGTGGGAACGCAACCGGTGACCTCGCAGCCGCAGGTCGGCCTCACGCGGAGCAGCTGCACGTCTGCTGCTCCTCCAGCTAAATCAGCTTCAGATGTTCCTGCTGATGACTCCTCCGGGGCTCCGGGGTCAGGCGAGGCCACCGGTGGGGCGGCCCAGTGCGAGAGCAGCACCTGTACGCCTGCATACCTTCCAGGCACCGCGGCGCTCGACCCTTTAACCTCCTGACTCCTGGTCCGGAGCTGCAGGAACACCTTCCAACAAACCGCCGCCACAGACGCACCAAAACAGGAACCTAAATCGTAAATTAGGCCACATGCAAAAGTTAAATTTTACTGCTGAATAAAACCGCCTCGAAGACGGCTTCAGTTTGAGCAACTCTCGAGGAAACGAGTTTGCAAGGAGCAAAACGCAGATACAAATGACATAAAGAGTCAGAAACAAACCAAAAATATGTGAAAGAGCGACCTGAAGCCTGGCAGGAAATACACAACCAGTCACACGTGCAAATGTCTCGACTCTAAAAATACATCAAAGGGCCAGAAACACTCGTATCTTCACCGTAAGTAAAGCTTTCTGTGGAATATACTGAACCTAAATGAACGAAAACCAAACAATAACCAACCGTTCTTCCCTGAAAAGCTATAATTTCATTGGTTACCGGCGTTTAAAAAAGGAAAAGCATGCCTTTAGCAGTAATACCAACAATCTGATGCTAAAAATAAACGTTCAGTTGAAGAAGACCTCGAGCCAAAAGTGAGAATTTTATGATTTTATATCTATAAAAGCACAAAAAAACCTCTAAATGAAGAGAAACAAGCCAAAAATAAACGCAAAGCAGCAGAAAACTCCTGCTTAACGTCCAAATTGTTGGATTTTATGAGCTAATCGTTCTATAAAAAGAGCAAAACTACCTCTAAAAATAACCTGAAGAGGTAGAAAAGAGCCAAAAATAAATTCTCAATGGTGGAAAAGTCTGATACTACGACTGATATTGTGATTTTACAGGATAATTAAGCTAAAACAAATGAGCAAAATGCCTCTACAGATAACATTAGGATGAAAATAAACACAGCAGCATAAAAACACACGCCTAAGATGAAGAAAGTATGATTTTACAGGTTAATAGCCCTAAAAAATCATCTAAAAATAACATTACGACGTAGAAACAAGCCAAAAATAAATGTGAACAAGAGGCGGGAGCATTCCTGCTCCATGATTTCACTGATAATTTGTAAATAAAATGGCAAAAATATCTCTAAAATTAACAAAAAGAACCAGAACAGCAGGTGTCTGAGCTGCAATGTGATTCTTCAGGTTAGTTTCAGCTGCAAATATGTAAAGTTTGGTGTAAAATACAGTTAAATGTGCAGGAAAAGTTGCTTCCTAACGAGTTTAACTGTTAAAATCTGGGGGACATTAACGATAAGTGGCAGAAAACTTCATGCTTAAAGTAAGTATAGTACGATTTCTTGTGTAATTGTTCAAAAACTGGACTAAAACCCCTCAAATTAGTTGTAAAAACTGTCCAAAATATCCTTAAAATTAACAACAAAAAAAAAACTTCATGTCAGTTTTAGCTGCAAATGTGTAAAGTTTGGTGTAAAATACAGTTAAACGTGCAGAAAAAGTTGCTTCCTAACGAGTTTAACTGTTAAAATCTGGGGGAGATTAATGACAAGCGGCAGAAAACCTCATGCTTAAAGCGAGTATAGAGTGATTTCTTGGATATTTGTTGTAAAACTGGACCAAAATACCTCTAAAAAGAACATAAATTCAAATATAAAGAGCCAGAACAGCAGGTGTTTGAGCTGCAACGGGATTCTTTATGTTAGTTTTAGTTGTAAATGTGTAATGTTTGGTGTAAAATACAGTGAAATGTGCACTAAAAATTGCTTTCAGGTAATGTTTGTGAGCTCAAAAGTTAAAATCTGGAGGAAATAAACGATGAGCGGCAGAAAACTTCATGCCTAAAGCGAGTACAGTACAATTTCTTGCATAATTGTTCAAAAACTGGACCAAAACATCTCAAATTAGTTGCAAAAACTGCCCAAAACATCCTTAAAATTAACTAAAAAAAACCTGTCCTGTCAGTTTTAGCTGCAAATATGTAAGGTTTGGTGTAAAATACAGTGAAATGTGCACTAAAAGTTGCTTCCAGGTAATGCTTGTGAGCTCAAAAGCTAAAATCTGGAGGAAATGAACGATAAGCGGCAGAAAACTTCATGCCTAAAGTGAGTACAGTATGATTGCACAGGATAATTGTTGTAAAACTGGACCAAAATATGAAAAATTAGCTGTAAAAACCGCCCTAAATATCCTTAAGATTAACAAAAAGAGCCAGAACAGCAGGTGTCTGAGCTACAACAGGATTCTTTATGTCAGTTTAAGCTGCAAATGTGCAGGAAAAGTTGCTTCCAGGTAACACTGGCGAGGGGGTAAATTAACGATATGCGACAGAAACCTCATGCCTAAAGTGAGCATAGTATGATTTCCTGCATACTTGTTCAAAAACTGGACCAAAATATCACTAATTAGCTGTAAAAACTGGCCTAAATATCCTTAAGATCAACAAAAAGAGCCAGAACAGCAGGTGTCTGAGCTGATTCTTTGTCAGTTTTAGCTGTCCTGTTTGGTGTAAAATGCAGCGAGATGTGCAGGACAAGTTGCTTCCAGGTAACGTTTGTGAGCTCAAAAGTTAAAATCTGGAGGAAATCAACGATAAGCGGCAGAAAACCTCATGCCTAAAGTGAGTATAGTATGATTGCATAGGATAATTGTAGTAAAACTGGACCAAAATATTACAAATTAGCTGTAAAAACTGCTCAGAATATCTCTAAAATTCACAGAAAGAGCCAGAACAGCAGGTGTCTGAGCTGATTCTTTGTCAGTTTTAGCTGCAGATATGTCCTGTTTGGTGTGAAATGCAGCGAGATGTGCAGGACAAGTTGCTTCCAGGTAACGCTGGCGAGTCCTGCAGTTCAGATCTCTCCACGGCTGAGCTGCAGTCGTAACATGAAAGTGTAAAACGTGGACGCTGCCCTCCCTCCCTCCTTCCCTCCCTCCCTCCTGTAAATAAGACATCTGCTTCCAATAATACTCCAGAACACGACATATCTGAAATCGAGGCGAGATGGCTATCGCCGCATTCCTGACGGCACAACTCCCTGCGAGAACAATGAGCGGCCAGTGTTGTTGCCGCTCGCCTTATCGACCCGATCTGTCCTGGAAGGGGCGTGCGCCGCTCACACCGGTGTGTCGGTGAGTCCGGGGGGTTGGACTCGCAGAAACACTCCCCCGCCGCCACACAAAGTGCCTTTGTGTGGCGGCGGGGCAACGACACCGTTTCAGAACAAAAGAAACTGAATACGATTTTGGCGGCCGGGCCCTGCCGGAGTTATGATACAGGAACAGCCCGGCTCTGGAGGAGGATCGGGCTGAGAAAGCCGGACAACGGCGCCACGGTAACACCTGCAATGTAACACCTGTTTCACAAGCGACGTATGAAAGCTATCAGGGACGAGAATTAGTCACCAAGTAGTTGAAGTCGCTGACATTTATCTCACCCCTCGGTGGATATAACAGTAAACAATTACTCATCAAACACAACCTGGATCTGGTGAGGATTACTGAACATCAGAGGTCCAAGGTTCTGGAGATTCTCCAGAACGGCTGCAAGATTAATAATAACAATCATGATTTGGCCGTACTGCAATTAAATAGGCAAGATCGGCTTTGTTATTGAAGATTAAAACGCTCATAGAAAACAGCCCATGTAGATAAAGTCACTCTTCTCACACTAATGTTAATATAACGCTGGAGACTAGAGGCTTCTCAGTCATCTACACTTTAGCCATAATGTGCTTTTTTTTTTGCACATTTTAAACTACTATATTATGAAAAATTGACAGAAATAGCTAAATCTGAATGTTTTTTTTACTTATTTGGCAAAAAAAAAGTCAATCCTGGCTTTTAAAAACTACATTTTTAAACTCAAAACTACATTATTGAAGGTTAAAATACTCATAACAATGGAACATGTAGATAAATTCACTCTTCTCAAACAAATTTTTAGATCACACCTACTCTGCAGTAACTGAGTGGAGACTAGAGGCTTCTCGGTCATCTACACTTTAGCCGTGTTTCCATAATATGCTTTTTTTGCACAATTTGAACTACTACATCATAAAAATTTGACAGAAATAGCAAAATTTGAATTTTTTCTTTAATAATTTGGCAAAAAAATGTCCATCGTGGCTTTTAAAAACTAGATTTTTAAACTCAAAACTATGTTATTGACGTTTAAAATGCTCATAACAATGGAACATGTAGATAAATTCACTCTTCTCAAACTAAGTTTTGATCACACCTACTCTGCAGTAACTGAGTGGAGACTAGAGGCTTCTCGGTCATCTACACTTTATTTAATATCATATGTTTTTTTTGCACATTTTGAACTACTGCCTTAGACAAAGTTGACAGAAATAGCAAAATTTGAATTTATTTTTTACTAATTTGGCAAAAAAAAGTTTCCATCCTAGCTTTTAAAAACTACATTTTCAAACTCAGAACTGTGTTATTGACATTTAAAATGCTCATAAAAACAGCCCATGTGGATAAATTCACTCTTCTCAAACTGATTTGTCATCACACCTGAGTTGCTGCTGCTGCAGTAGCTGAGTGGAGACTAGAAGCTTCTCAGTGTTCAGTCGCCTACACGTGAAGCATTTTTGGAATAATTCTAATCTAACACACTTTAGCAAGGGTTTTTTGCACATTCTGAAGCAGTGGATTAGAAAAGAGTTGATGGAAATAGCAATAGTTGAAAATGAACTTGCAAAAATGATCGCTTCAGGTGGTTTCTGACGGTTTTTTTGAAGAACTGCACTCATAGAAAACAACCCGTGTAGATAAAACTACCTGGTTTAAGCTTAAAGCCTGACATCAGAACACCTTATTCCACTCTTTTCAGACTGATCCTTGGCTGTTGCAGTCGCTGAGTGGAGACTGGAGGCTTCTCAGCCGCCGAGCTAGCTTCTACTGTAGCTGCACGAGGCCTTCAGGGACCATCGGTAAACTGTAGTGTCTTTTTAAAAGCTGATGTTCTGCAATCTGTGTTTATATTTTGCCTGTAGGAGACGCACTGAAGTCAGGCAATGATCACTTCTGTTCTCGTTTCCATGCAAAGATCTGTAAATGTGTACGAGTGTTGCACAAGGTGGTGGCAAACACGGCGCTCTGTTGATTCAAAGGTGGAGTCGGTGACACAGAAGAAAACAGAGCAAACAGAGGGTTGATCTACGCAGCACTACTCGGTGTGTACAGGGAGAGTGGTAGGGCAGTAAATCTGGAACATGCTAACTGCTTAAACACGCTAACCTGCTCAGCATCAACTATCACTCCCCACAAACTCTTTTTTTCACTGCAGCTGCCTCATCGTGTCCTGACCTTAGCCGGCCTTATCACACTCAGGAAGTGAAAGCCGGTGTGATGTCCGTCACATGTCAGTCATGAGAGAAACAGTGAGACATCAGCATGACTCCGACTCAAGCCGCATCCATCAGAACAAAACCAAAACTTGTTGTTTATCTTTGTAGCGTCGGTGCTAGCTCTGATCTCCAACCATCACAGCAACAAGTGGAAATCCATCAAACAACAAGTAATAAAGGCTGGAAAAGCATCTTCGTTCAAAGCCTATCAGGTCTTCATGTATGCTTGGTCTGGTTTACATGAGCCACTCTCCCAACTTTAAATCCTCCAAAACTCAGAGCACCTGCCAACAACAAGAACCAACTCAGAGTAACGGCTTTGTTTTTAAAATTTAAAAACCTGTACACACTTTAGAGATTAAAAGCTTTCCTGAATAGCTGAGTAGTGGATCGACGGATGACTCGCTGGCACCGCTCAGCTGATGAGTTCACTGTTTGAGGCACTTCTCAGCTAAAAAGAGCCAAACATTTGCATCTCATCTGTCTTCATTGTAAATGGAACGCACACAAAGACGTCACGTTGACTTCTAGGAAACCGTTGTTGATATTTCATAGACGAAACAACTAATTAACGAATCAGAACCGTCGATTCCGTCACTCTGAGCTCCTCCTGAAGTCGCCTCGAGGTGCATTTAAGGGATTGGAGGAGGTTTTCGAGGTCATGGGAAGCGAGAGGACACAAGGAGGTAATGAAAAGCACCCACAGACAGGTCAGGAACATCAGGGCCGACATCCGATCGGCCTAATCCTGCAGCGTACAATGATATTTTAGACAATAGCGAGCTCTGGGGAAGGCTCTTTCCTGCCTCCACATCACAATGCCCCAGTGCACAGAGCCAAGTCCTTAAAGGAATGGTTTTCCCACTTTGGGGCAGAAGAAAAAAAAAAAAAAAGCTGGACGCAAAGATGCTATCGCTGCAAAACCCTGCAGCCAGAGTCAAAAACAACAACATTTAAAGGTTTTGTCTTCATTCAGAAAGCAAACATTTGAAATACTCATCTGCTCTTTAGCTGTTGTGCAAATTAGTCCGTATTTAATAAGATAACATCCTGTTTGCATGTCTGAGCATCACAGTCTCAAAAACTTGACACACAAACGAGAACATTTTTGAAGAAATTTCGTTTGTACCCCTGCTGCTCCTCCTATTACCGCTCGCTAGCTCCTATTAGCACTTCTTAGCTCTAGATTGCAAGGGTCTAATTAGCTGCTATTAGCTTCTCTCGGCTCCAACTGGCTCTGGT
>NW_007578152.1:85641-91577 GCF_000690725.1 Stegastes partitus | reverse complement strand
CCAAAGTTTTTAAAGAATTTTGTCAACCTCGTACAATGGATCGCTGCTGAAAGTCTCTGCACAGCATTGACTGATCAAGGCGCACATTTTTATATATCTCTTGCCCAAAACACGTCAATGTTTAGGTTTCTGTGCTGAAATTTTGATGCAAATTCGGCCGTTTTAAGATATTTTTCTAATAGGAGACCGTTTTTCGCCAAGCAGGCTAAGTGAGATTTTGGTACGTTCCACTAAACGCTAACATGGAGAAGGCTGTTTTTTTGCGAGACAGTTGACGAGAAGCGTCAAAAGTCAAAATAACAGCGAGTGCAGCAACTCCAAGGAATTATCAAAATAATATTTACAGCGTGAAATGTGCAAACTGTTCACTTGACAATGTGCACAGGTGCATCGTATGTGGAGTGCAGACCATAATAATGATGCTTTTCAAGAAGATAGCTGCTTTATTAACAGCTGTCTATGGGGGAAGTTCCACGTTGATCCTTCACCTGATTTAACACGAGTCTGGAACACGCGGCTGTAACGCTGCATAAATCCAACTCCTTATCGTCTCCTGTTGTTTTTGTTTCAGGACTTTTATGTATACTGTGTCTCTCACACACGGACATTACCATAAATTTAAATGTTCTACTTCTACAAAGCAGTGTAAACATAAAGGTAGAGCGCCCGGGGGCGGCCGGCTGTGACGCCGCCTCCAGACCTGTCTGTGGCTTAAACACAGTCATAACTCACTCACTCAGCCAACACCATTTCCCTAACGCGAAAAAAAAAGAAAGATAAACTCCCTGAGAGCAACTTTTCCTAAAAAACGAACATGGCAGACTTACGTAACCGTTTGCGTGACACAGAACTATGTTAATTTGAGTCGAGGGAGGGAGGAAAAAAACAACCCCCCCAAAAAAACACACAGAGAGACAGAAGGAAAGACAGGAAAAAAGTCTGTTGTGGCAGTCGGAGGAGGAGGAGGAGAAAAAAAACAGAGCGAGTCTCAGATTACGCCATCCTCCTGCCTCCCTCCTCCCTCGTGGAAACATCGCGTGAGAGCGCTCTCGCTCCACGTCCTGATTATGATTAATGCAGGTAGTACCACACACACACTGAAACCACGGTTCTGGCAGGGTTCTGCCGTGGTTCTCTGCTCGGGCCTGCGGTTCCGTGTGGAGCAGTTAACACTCCGTCTGGCTTGTTAAAAGTTAAAAATCACAAACTGGTAAATCACACGGAGGACGACGGCGCGGCTTGGAGCGGTCCTTGTGCTCCGTCAGGGTTCTCCACGGCACCGTGAAGGCTCGGGGACGAGGTGTAGCAGGATGGGGCCTCGGAGAACCCCTCTGGAGGTTCTTTACAGCACTTTAAAGGGTCTGGAATGAAGCATCTTAGCATGGTGCTGTGGGAAAACCCCTCTAAAAGTTCTTTATGGCACTTTAAAGGGTTTAGAATGAACCATGGTGCAAACAGAACCTTTCAGGGGGTTCTTTACAGCACTTTAAGTTGTTTAAAATGAACTTTTTTTGGCTTTTTAAAGTAGTAGAACCCCTTTAACATTCCTTTATAGCACTTTGAAGGGTTTGAAATTACCCATTTTCAGCATGGTGCTCTTTTAGAACACCACTAAAAGTTCTTTAGAGCACTTTAAAGGGTCTAGAATGAACCATGTTAGCACGGTGCTGTGGTCAAACACCTCTTAAAGTTCTTCAGAGCACTTTAAAGGGATGTAAATGAACCATGGTGCAAAGAGAACCTTTCTGGGGGGTTCTTTAAAGCTCTTTAAAGGGTTTAAAAGGAACCATTTCAGCATAATGCTTTCGTAGAACACCTCTAAAAGTTCTTTAGAAAACTTTAAGTGGTTTAGAATGAACCACGGTGCAAAGAGAACCTCTCTAGAAGGTTCTTTACAGTACTTTAAAAGGTTTAAAATGAACCACAGTACAAAGAGAACCTCTCTAAAAGGTTCTTTTCGGCACTTTAAAAGGTACCATGTTAGCATGGTGCTTTAGTAGAACCCCTATAAAAGTTGTTTAAAGGACTTTAAAGGGTTTAGAATGAACCACGGTGCAGAGAGAACCTATCTGGAGGTTCTCTACAGAACTTCAGTTTGTTTAAGATTAACTTTTGGGGCTTCCTTAAAGTGATAGAACCCCTTTAAAGTTCCTTTACTGCACTTTGAAGGTTTCAAATCACCCATTTTCAGCATGGTGCTCCTTTAGAACGCCTCTAAAAGTTCTGTACAGGATGTTAAAATGCTTAAAATGAGACATGGTGGAAAGAGAACCTCTTTCAAGTTTTTTTTTTTACAGCACTTTGAAAGGTTTAAAAAGAACCATCTCAGCATGGTGCTTTGGGAAAACACTTCTAAAAGTTCTTCACAGCACTTTAAATGGTTTAGAATGAACCACATTGCACAGAGGACCTCTCTGGAGGTTCTCCACAGCACTTTGAAGGGTTTAAAATGACTGCTTTTCAGCATGGGGCTCTGGTGGAACACCTCTAGACGTTCTTCACAGCACTATAAAGAGTTTATCATGAACCACGGTGCAGGAGAGAACCCCTCAGAAGGTCTCGATTGGTTTGAAATGAACGGTGTTATGGTAGAACCCATTTAGGTTTCTGTGCTGCACTTAGAAGGTTTTAAAGGGAACCATGATGTAGTAGAGAACCCCTTTAAAGTTTCTTTGTGATACCTTAAAAGGTTTAAAATCAACCATGGTAGAACGTTCCTCCAGGTTCTTTACAGTGGCGCTGCTCCATCAACAGGTGGTGCATCATGAAGGAACACAAGTTACCGCATGTGGATCACGCGCCAACTTTTTAAAAAAACTTTATTTAGATGAGACAAGTGTGTTGACATGCAGGACGATCCGTCTGCATCCCGCTGAACGACGACAGGAACCCTGTTGGTCATGTCTTGCAACTGTTAGCATCGAACGCAGCAACGCAACTGAAGCGTACAGCCCTCTGTATGACGAGTCTGAATGTCGTCCAAGAACCAAACTATTCTGGTTCTGCATCACAACAGAACGGTTCCAAACAGCAAAGACAATCCCGGACGGATACCTCTTCAGCTTGAGAAAGACGTGATACCAAAGGCCCTCTGAAGACCGGCATGGTGCTCCAGAGAACATCTCTACCAGTTCTGTACAGAACTTTAGAGCGTCTAGTTAGAACCAACATGTTTCTTTAAACATACCTACACACAGAACCAGCAAAACCTGAGATGTCAGAGAGCTGTAAAGTGTTAATGAAGAACCACTGGTGGGGAGAACCTTCTTCAGTGCACTGTTAGGGGTCTGTAAAGAACAATTAAACCTGTTTTAAGGGTTCTCACACAGAAAGGTCCGGTCGGAACCACTGAGGAACAACGTGAGGATAATCTCATTTGGTGCACGAGGACCAACAAAGTGAAAACCTTAAAAAGAAACAGATTTCTGAGCACTTGCTGGGCTTCAAGGTTCTGTTTTGGTGCAAAAGAACCCCTTTGTGGTTCTTTAAAGGGGGTCCAGAGACCTCCAGTGGTGCCAGGATGGGTCCAGATACGTTATTTCTGACGAAGCACGGGCGAACAAAGAGGTGAGGTGAGGACTCATTCCATAGGGTTCCTTACAGAACCATTAAAGGTTCTATAAGGAGCGAGCCAGCGACGGCTCCCTCCTCCTCGTGTATACACAAAGCCTGAAGAATGGCTTTCCGGTGCTACAGTATGCAACACTGGATCTCAGATTGTGGTCAGGGGCCCTCCAGGGTTTCTCGAAGGGGAGCCCGGGGGGTGGGGGGACAGAAATGCCAGCGAGAAGTTTGCTGAAATCACAAGTGGAATGAGGAGAAGGTGGTGCGACAGTGCACTGATGTGGGGTTTCGCTCTGTGCACTGTTAACCTCCCCGCCTACACAGCACCACTCACACTAAAAACCCAGAAACAAAAATCAGCTCTACAAATCCCAGTTAGATCAGTTTCTAAAACCCACACGAAGCGCCTCAGTTGGTCTGATCAGACTGAAACAACACTGAAGCAACAGTTCTGTGTGGTTTCAATGGGCCACAGCCTCATGGAGGATCACATGTAGCACGGGCTGAAATGCAGGAGATGTTTGCACAGCTGCACCTAAACAGCAGCCATCCACTGTGTGTAGGATGCACCAAGTATTAAAGGTATGCACTGGTGGTGGAGCTGCAGCAATCAGGCAGTTTGCATGGACTGATCTGATCTGCTGCAGCAGCCACTGGACTCCTGCTCATGATGAAACATTAAAGTGAAAGTACAATAAAGTGCCTTGAGGCTGATCACAGCAGCCTTCATACACACTACAGCCAGTGTGTGTGTGTGTGTGTTTCCAGCCCAGCAGCCCCTCCACGGGTTAAACTACGCTTCTTTTTTTTTTTTTTACTCACATTTTCTGGACCGGCTTCTTCCGTTTCTTGGCCGCGTAAAGCGCCGTGTTCGGCATCATGGTCACTCCGGAGCCAAAGACACGGACAAAAACAAAGGTGGCTTTATCCCGGCTCCTCTGTACACGCTCAACAGGTCCAGGCGTGTTCTGGAGACTCACATGCCCCGAAAAAAAGACGCGTGAAGCAGAAAGCGAGTCGGTCGGAGTCCCCCTCGGTCCTCTGGCGGCTTCACGAAGCGCCTGTTAGCTTGAAGAGGGGGAAAAAAAGTACTTTCCCCTCGATTTAGCTAAAACAAACGTCCGTGAGACGTCGGTAAAGTGCCACAACTTCTCATATTCCTCGACTTGGAGCGTCTCCGCAGCGCTTAGTCGCGAATAAAAGCGACTTTTGAAGCGTTTCGAGGAGTCTGAAAAGTCCTCCGAGGATTTTTATGTAAGTCCTCCGCGGCGCGTCACCCCCGTTCTGATTTGACAGGGCCGCCGCTGCGCGCTCCCGTCGCTCTGTGTGTGTGTGTGTGTGTGTGTGTGTGTGTGTGTGTGTGTGTGTGTTACTGTAATGTGAGAGCAGAAATATTTAAGGTGGACCGAATGTGGGCCGACTGACGGCTGCACTGGCGCAGGCTGGAAAACCGCATTCCAACCGGGAAGACCTTAAGAAAGTTTGTGGTTTTTAATTTGGGAAAAATAATATTTATTAAATAATGACAGCAAATTATAATCACATGTCTATACATTATTATTATTATTATTATTATTATTATTATTATTATTATTATTATTATTGATTTACATTTTCTTAAATATTTTTTTAATTTGTGTTTTTCTGTTTTTCTCATTTATATTGTGTTTATAACATATAGGGAAAAAAAGTAATAAAAAATATCTCTCTCATTATTCTGGTCTTTAGCAAATAGAAATAATTCTGGTCATCCTAACTGACCTGAAACAGGAACAGTTTAGTCACATTTAATGTCAGATAGTGAGAAATAAAAGTTTATGTGTCTTTTTAGACACTGCATGTAAACTCCTGGTTTGAACTGTACGTAGTGTACAGACCTCGCCTCTTTCATCTATACCTGTGTTTTCTTGTTTTTCTTATTTTGTTGCTGTGACCTTTCAAATTTCCCCTCGTGGATAAATAATAAAGTATATTCTGTTTTTTTTATTATAAATGTAATGATATTTACATGCTTGTCTAAATTGTGAATAAATAAATATATAAACAAACTTAGGAAAGACATGATTCCAGTTTTGTTTATTGTTGACGTTTTTACCTAAATCCTGCAAAATAAATGACTTAACATGCATGCAAAGTGACCCAAACGTGTCCACAATGGGTTCAAATTTGTCCAAAATAAGACAAAGACTGTCCAAAGTGTCTTAAATCCTGTCCAGGATGACTCAAAATAATATTTTAAAAAACAACAACAATAAATTATTAATGTGGTGGAGATAGATGGGAGGGTGATGGGAGAGTGATGGGAGGTGGGGAGAGATAGATGGGAGGTGGAGGCTGATGGGAGGGTGATGGGAGGTGGAGATAGATGGGAG
>NW_007578152.1:83275-84908 GCF_000690725.1 Stegastes partitus | reverse complement strand
GTGATGGGAGGTGGAGATAGATGGGAGAGTGATGGGAGGTGGAGATAGATGGGAGGGTGATGGGAGGTGGAGCGTTTCATCCTCCTCCTTCTGCTTGGAGCTCCTGAACAGATCGAAGAATCTCTTCTTCTGGCATTTTTTCCACCAGCTGCTCCTGCAGCTCCTCGTTGTTCTTCTCCAGGATCTTCTTCCATTCCTCCATTTTTCGGCTCTTTTCTTGCAGGACTTTAACCTGCTCCTGCATTGCTTTCTGGTCCTGCTCCAGAGCTTCTGTCTCCTTCTAGAGGTCTTTATTTCTGGCCTCCAGGTCTTTATTTTCATCGTGGAGGTTTTTATTTCTTCCCTCCAATCCTTCAATTTTCTCCTGGAGGACTTTGATTAAGGACTCCAGGTGTTTGCTGGGCTCCTGGAGGGCTGTGATCTTAACCTCCAGTTCTTTTTTCTCATCTCCAAGCTTCAGATTTTCCACCTCAATGACCTTCTTCTCATTCTTAAATTTGAGGAAGGCCTCCTTCACCTCTGCGTTTTCATGCTCCTGCTTCTGTTCTTGCAGAAGCTTCATCTCCTCCACCATTCTGTCCGTCTCCGTGGTCAGCTCCTTATTTTGCTTCTCCAGAGCCTTGTTGGAGGACTTGAGCTGCTTCTTGTCATAGTTGAGCGATATCAGCTCCTGTTCCATCCCCCATTTACTACCATTCATCTGGCAGCTGTTCTTTTCCACTTTCTTTTTTTTTCTGCCTCCAGATCTTTCTCCAGCTTCTCGTTTTTCTCCTAGAATTTCTTCTTGGCTTCCTGCAGCTCCTTGATCTCCATTTCTCTGGTCTCCTCTTTAAACGCTTTGCCTCTTCGCTGCTGCAGGTTGGCCAACTCTTCCTCCATCAGTTCCTTTTTCATCTGCAAGTCCTGATTCTGCCTCTCGAGGTCTTCCATTTTCGCCTCCATTTCTTTCCTTTCCTTTTTCAGGAGTATTTTTTCGTCCTGGAGGGCTTCGTTCTTCTGCTCCAGTTCTGGCAGCCTTTTGACGTCTTCAGCTTGGGTTGGTCCAGCTGCTCTATCTGGACGCTTTTATCTTCTTTGGCCACCAGGGGAGACTTCTTGTTCCCGGTGGAGGCCTGGTCCTTCATGGGGTTGGACTCTGGCAGTTTCTCCATGTTCTCCAGGAGTTCCTTCAGCTTGCTGTTTTCCTCCTTGCAGCTGTGGACTTCTTTGTTAAGCTGCTCCTTCTCACCCACCAGCTCTTTAATGCACAGTTCTTCAATTTGGTCCTGATAACCAATGTTTTTTGCATCTTGTGGCCATTTTGTGTTTCATTTAGGTCAATTTAAATCTACTATTAGTGATTCTGTTTGTATTTGAGGTCACTTTGTGTCTCCTTCAGGTTGTTTGTTCCGTGCTGGTCATTGTTTTAGTTTTTCAGTTCATTGTGGTTATTTTGGGTCACAGTCTTGTTATTTTGCATCTCTCTGACACCATTCTACGTCTCTTTGTGGTCATTTTGCATCTCATGATAGCTGCTTTTTTTTCCATTTCAGTCATTTTTGCGTGCATAATCGTGATTGTAAATTTTATTTTTCCCTTTTTGTGTGTCATTGTGGTCGATTAAAATCCCCTTTCAGCCATTCTGTGTGTCTCT
>NW_007578152.1:78360-82438 GCF_000690725.1 Stegastes partitus | reverse complement strand
GAGCTCATTGTATGTGTCATTTGTGTTTTTTTGCATCTGTTTTGTGCCTCTTTTGGGTCATTTTTCATCTCTTTATGGTCATTTTTTAAAAAGTGTGTCACTGTAGCTGGGTGTTTCTGTGCAGCTGGAGGCCGAGCTGCTCTCCTGCGGCTGAACTCTGCCCGCGCTGGCAGCAGTTTGCAGTTACAACAAGGTGCATGTACGTATTTACTCAATGCTCCGGTCATTTGGCAGCCAGTCGCCGTGTCCTCCTACGCTCCGTCAGAGCGAGACGAGGCGAGTGAACGCGAAGGATTCCTGCATTGTTCATTGTATTCAGTGTAGCCGGTGTCAGCGTGATGTATCTCGGTGTTTTTGTGCTTACACAGGGGCTTGCTTCAGCACGTCAAACACCAAATTTACAAAACCGACAGGCGCCCAGACTCACTTCCAGCCTCGCTGCCGCGCGCCGGAGTCAACGGCCTCGGTCACAAACATCTGCTGGGTGCAAAGTAAACTGGGCTTTTTGTTTTTTTCCCTTATTTCTGACTTGTCATCATGACTGCTCAGGTTGTGTAACGCGTCGTCGACTTCCAAGATCGCAGTTGTAAACACGAACTGTCACGCAAGCTGAAGGTTCTCGTTTGGAGTCCAGCGCCGCGTTGTGCTCCACGAAACCTGAAGCTTTAACACTCAGAGGCTCGAGGGCTTCGACAAAGTCAGACGTCTTCTGGGTCCGCTTCAGGCATAAAGTCATTAAAGCAGAGCCGACTTCACCTGTGAGGATGAAAGTCAGATGTTTGTCGCTGCAGCTTTAAAACCCGTAACCTGAAGCGACCTCCAGTGAACAGGGTCAATCAATAAAGCATCATGTCAGGTTAACGGTCTGGTTTATTGATGTCAGATGCTGCCAGTGAGCAGCTTGGAGTCTCCTGTTGGAGTTGAAGCGTGTGTGGGAGGTGATTTTGGTTAAAAACTGCAAAAAAGAAATATTGAACTGAACCTGAAACTGCAGCTTTCGTTACCTGTTTTGCAGAGTTTTTCTGAGGACGTCTGATGTGTTTACAGAAGCTGAGGCGCGTCAGACCAAAGGAACTACAAACTAGAAATGAAAGTTTCTGCTCGCTGGACATAAAGGCCAGGAAACCTTTAGGTCTTGTTGCATCCAGTTTTAGCCGTTTTGCGTCTCTTTATGCTCATTTTCTTTCCCATTTTGTTCATTTTGTGAGTCATTTTAATGGTTTTTCATCCCTTGGAGGTCATTTGCATTTAATTTTGGTCATTTTTTCTCAGTTTGTTGCCATTCTACGTCTCTTTGTGGTCCTTCTGCGTCAAATTTGAACGACACTGAACAAAAATATAAACGCCCCTTATGTCAAATATAAGAGTTTTATGAACATTTGGGTTTTGCAATATATAGAGAAACTCAAAATATATTTTCAGTAGTTACTGATCTTCATATCGGCATTGATAACGTCGTGGTCTGGCCGTTTGTAGCGGACTGACAGTCCTCTGAACATGATAGGGGTCAGGTTGAGGAATTGGATTTTACAGTATCTTGTGCGTCTCTCAGAGCAACACATCTTCTTCACGTGGAGTTGATCAGATTGTCTATGGTGGCCTGTGGAATGTTATTCCATTCCTCCTGGAGTGCCACACGGAGCTGACCCACATCGCCTGGAACTGGAACACGGTCCCAGACACGCCTATCCAGAACATCCCAAAGATGCTCTACTGGGGACATGTCTGGTGAATATGCAGGCCAGTCCAGAACTTCAGTGTCCTCTGTTTGAAGGAATTCCATGCAGATGTGGGCAACATGAGGTCGGGCATCGTCATGTTGAAACGTGATGTCATGCTGCCGCACAAACGGAACAACAATTGGGGTGAGAATCTCGTCCTGATATCTTTGTGCATTAAGGTTCCCTTCAATGAAGTGCAGCGGTGTTCTGTGCCCGTATGTGATGCCTGACCACACCATCATGCCACCACCTCCATGGGCAGCCCTGAGCATAACATCTGCATCTGCAAATCGTTCACCCACACGTCTCCAGACACGCTGTCGTCCATCTGCACCATACAACTGGAACCTGGATTCATCCGTGAACATCACTCTTCTCCAGCGTGCCAAGGGCCATCGGACATGTGCATCCGCCCATGTGAGTCGGTTCCTATACGCCGGACAGCAGTGAGATCCAGACCACGGTGAGGGCGCCGAGCATGCAAGTTGGCTTCTCGTAGGCGGTTACGGACAGTCTGAGGTGTGATGCGTCTGTTGTGCAGACCAATAGTCTCATCACCTGGGTGTGTCGCTGGTCTTAGCCGATCCCACAGATGGACGAGCCGGATGTGGTGATCTTGTGCTGGAGTGGTCACACGTGGCCGACGAGGACGAGGCCGATTTGCAGTCGTGCCAGTCTGTTGGAAACAAACTCTTAAACGGCCTATGGTCCGATAATGGACATTGAGCCGTGCAGCTACTGCTCTGGTGGACATCCAACATGCCAATGGCACGCTCCCCCATAACTTGTGGCATCTGAGGCATTATGACTTGTGACAAAATCTGACATTTTGGGATGGCCTTTATTGTCCCCAGTCCAAGGATTGTCCAGCTGTTGCTCATTTTGTCTGATCACCCACTGGACATGTCCCACCCATGCACTGAGTAAAAAACAACTCACTGAGTAATGCTCACTGACAGCAAGTTGGATTAAAAATTATACACAAATCAAGAGAAATATTACNGGACACGCCTATCCAGAACATCCCAAAGATGCTCTACTGGGGACATGTCTGGTGAATATGCAGGCCAGTCCAGAACTTCAGTGTCCTCTGGTTGAAGGAATTCCATGCAGATGTGGGCAACATGAGGTCGGGCATCGTCATGTTGAAAGGTGATGTCATGCTGGCGCACAAACGGAACAACAATTGGGGTGAGAATCTCATCCTGATATCTTTGTGCATTAAGGTTCCCTTCAGTGAAGTGCAGCGGTGTTCTATGCCCGTATGTGATGCCTGACCACACCATCATGCCACCACCTCCATGGGCAACCCTGAGCATAACATCTGCATCTGCAAACCGTTCACCCACGCTTCTCCAGACACGCTGTCTTCCATCTGCACCACACAACTGGAACCTGGATTCATCATCACTCTTCTCCAGCGTGCCAAGGGCCACCGGACATGTGCCTTCACCCATGGGAGTCGGTTCCTATACGCCGGACAGCAGTGAGATCCAGACCACGGTGAAGGCGCCGAGCATGCAAGTTGGCTTCTCGTAGGCGGTTACGGACAGTCTGAGGTGTGATGCGTCTGTTGTGCAGACCAGTAGTCTCATCAGCTGGGTGTGTCGCTGGTCTTAGCCGGTCCATATGGACGAGCCGGATGTGGCGATCTTGTGCTGGAGTGGTCACACGTGGCCGATGAGGACGAGGTCGATTTGCAGTCGTGCCAGTCTGTTGGAAACGAACTCTTAAACAGCCTATGGTCCGATCATGGACACTGAGCCGTGCAGCTACTGCTCTGGTGGACGTCCCTGCATCCAACATGCCAATGGCACGCTCCCCCATAACTTGCCACATCTGAGGCGTTATGACTTGTGACAAGATCTGACATTTTGGGATGGCCTTTATTGTCCCCAGTCCAAGGATTGTCCAGCTGTTGCTCATTTTGTCTGATCACCCACTGGACATGCCCCACCCATGCACTGAGTAAAAAACAACTCACTGAGTAATGCTCACTGACAGCAAGTTGGATTAAAAATTATACACAAATCAAGACAAATATTACTTTTGTACAATAAAATGTCAGCAAATGCTCATTTACAGCTGTTAACTCCACATGGCAGCAGTATTTGACGGGACGTTTATGTTTTTGTTCAGTGTACTTAGCATCTTCATTTTGGTTGTTTTGCGTCTCTTTTGTGCCGTTTTGGATCACATGGCGTCTCATTTTGGTCTTTTTGATTCTTTTTCTGGTTCGTTTTTGTGCCATTCTTCTGATTTTGATGCATTCATTTACGTTTACTTTCATAATGTTCAGTTTGTGTGTCTTTGTGGTCATTTTGTTTTTCTTTATGGCTGTTTTTTGCCCCATTTTG
>NW_007578152.1:69062-77810 GCF_000690725.1 Stegastes partitus | reverse complement strand
TTTATCTGGTTGGGGTTGTTTTGCATCTCTTTATGCTCATTTTTGTGCCTATTATCCTCATTTTGTGTGTATTTTTCATTGTTTTGCATCTCTTTCGAGCCATTCTGTGTTTCTTTTTGGTCATTTTATTCATATTTGTTATTTTGTCGGTGGTTTTAGATTCAATGATCGTCATTTTTTGTCACATTTTGCATCTATTTGTTGACAGTTTGTGTCTTTGTTGACATTTTGGGCCACGTTTAGGTTGTTTTGCATTGATTTTGTTTTGCAGGGACTCTGATGTGTCATGTTGGGTTTTTTTCTTCTTTATAGCTACATTTTTAATCCACTGGAGTCCTTTTGTGTGTCATATTAATGGTTTTGCATCCCCGTGCAGCCGTTTGCATGTTATTTTGTTCATTTTGTGTCTCACTCTGGTTGTTTTCCAACTCTTTTTGTCCCTCTTTGTAATCATTTTGCATCTCTTGGTATCAATTGTGTGTCTCCTAAAGGTAATTCAAAACTTTTTTTCTCATTTTGTGTCTTTGCATGATCGATTTGTCTTCCAATTTGGTCTTTTTGCTTGTTTTGTGCCTCATTTTGCCTTTCCGTGGTCGTCACAGATCTCTATTTGCGTCTTATTTGGTCGTTTTGTGTCTCTTTTTAGGATGTGCGTTATATTTCTTGAGGAGGACCAGGGGCCCCGGGAAAACCGGGCCGTCAGGTTTTGTATTTTGAGGCGGACGACAGCATCGCTCGTCAGATTCTGCTTTCAGTCTGAACCTTTGACCTCCCCGTTCGTTCCTTTAAACCTGTGCAGACGGCTCCGATGCTGCTGTATAAACAACCTCGCGTAAAGCCTTCTCCTTCTCCCCCTGTAATTAAAAAGCACTTCTCGTTTGCGCCTGCTTTGCATATAAAGCCGTTGCAGGTCGGCTGGCAGCGCCGAGGGAGAGCTCTTGGCGTGAGCGTTGCCATGGCACGGCGCTGTGTTGAACCAAACATGGCAGCCAGCTCCGTGTCAACAGCTATCTGCGATGTGCCACCTCCTGGTCCTGACAAAATGCAACCTTTGTTAGAAACACAGCCCATTTTAGCAGCGCCTGGCAGAGCCGGCTCGCTTTCCTTTATGAGGCGCGTTTTAAGGGTTTCTGCAGCTCGACTAAGTTTGTCTGTCTTTACGGACTCGTCGGACGATGACAGATTGATTTGTGCCTGCAAAGCTTGAATTTAATGGCTTTGTGATCCAGAGATGCTAATTGAGCCGAGCGGTTGTTGCTCTTAATTGAGACATCCACAAACTGATTTATAGCCGGCAATTAAAGCAAATGATAGCTTTTCATGGAGGATAATAGGTGAGTGACGTCCTCGGCTGGCGTTCATGAGTCAGTAGGTTTTTTTTTTTAGTGCTTTTTCTCTGTTGAAGCTGAAAAACTTGACCTGCTTTGTTTGGGACCAGCAGCAGAGCAGCAGAGGGGCTGAGGAGGCCAGCAGCCTTGTTCCTCATCATGAGCGTTCTCCGTGACTAAACTCCACCAGTTTATATATCTGGCAGCACCAAACCAGGCCCGAGAGCCACGGTAACTTTCCACTGCGCCACCGCAGGCTGCTGCAGCGTTTTATTGCGACATGCAGGGGTGGCATTTACACAGCAGTAAACGCGCTCCCAAAGTCTGACTACAACTTGTGAACTTTCTCTTCCGTCCTGGTTTTTTTTTTTTTTTGATTTAACGCGGCGAGGGTTCAGCCGAGTGCAGCCCGAAGACGAGGGAGTCGCTCACGTTCCTGCCAAAGAGCGTCGAGTTGGAGCCGTTATTAGCCCCGAAAACGATTATCTGACCGCTGAGTGAAGGCACTAATAAATCTAATAAATCTAATACATCTAATACATCTAGTCATCGCCGCGTTATTAGATTTCGTGGTTGGACGTTTTCCAAAAATGATGAAAAACAACCACGTTTACAGATTTTATTACTTATTAAACATTATTAAAAATCACAGAAACGGATGTCTGATGTTCAGGGTTGTGTTTTTTTTGTTTAATTTTTTGATTAAAATGTTATCCATGTAAAAAAGGGGGTCAAATGTCAATAAAAATATACTTATTGTTTTTTAAATTGATTTTTAAAAATCATATTTCTGGAGCGTATTCCAGTGACGAGTTTCCTGGAAAGATTTGATGCAAATTGGTGCAAATTATAAGGAAATCTGAAAAAAAAAGCTCAATTTAAAATATTAATTTATTAAACTTGAATAGTTTTCTTGCCTGCAGATAAATTTGATCTCATATTCATCTAAATCCTGCTTCACGTCTTTCTGTGAATCTTTTCAATCATGACGCACCCAAATAATAGAAAAAAACCTCTAAAATCATTCACCCACAATCTAATAAACACATTTAGTGTCGTTAAATTAAAGCGAGCAGCAACACACTTTGTGATTTAACGCTGCAGCGAAGTAACTTGGTTTTAAATTAAAACATGCAGTTCTTGGAGGAATTGCAGCGTGACTGCTGGGATTGAATCTATAATCTTTAATTTAGTGGATAAACTGATCTACCACCTGATGTTTACGATAAAATCCTCACGATCTTTCACAGCAAAATTATGTTCCGATACAACTAAACTCTCACGTGTTGGGTCTGTTTGTAACACATACTTTTCTAATCTTCCTCAGGTATTTATCTGCTTCACTGTCGCTCCTTTTCTGACACTTCCAACATGGAGTGAACTGGTCCCATTTGAACCCAAATGGTGCCGTTTTGCTTCAACATAACCGATAAATGTTGGTGCTGAAACGTCACCAACATGTCAGAGTTGGATGATTTTTTAAAACCAAACTGAAGAGCGAGTTAAAACTGAAAGTGAACAAATGTTAGTTCTGAGACTGAAGGTCATGAGAGTGAAGCTGAAACGCCAACAGAGCGAATCCAGAGACCACGAATGGGTAATAGATTAAATATCTCTGAAGGGTCGGGCAAGAACGAAGGTAAAAGGCTTCTCCAGTTCTATATTAAAAGTACTGACATGTAGATAATCATGACTAAAGAAGGACGTCCTGGTGTTGAGCCAACAACCCTACATGTACTAACCAACCTGCTCTACCATCAGCTGCCATTGGGAACCCACCGTGTTCCACCAGGTTTAGGTTCATCAGTTTAGACTGTGCGGCTGCTGGAGCACCAAACAACCAATAGAGGGCACTCAAAGACCACAAACGTCTTCACTACGTCGTAATCGGATTTGTTTTTAAGCTTAAACGCACCAATGGAGGACGCTCGATGACCACGAGAGTCTGGAACATTTAAAGGTAACGTCTGTGAAGTCCACAGTCAAAGCAGAACCAGAATCTCTGAAGAAATACTGACATCCATGCAGGTACTCAGTACATTTCAAAAGGCAGGAAACGCAGAATCTGGTCGTTAGTTTGTGCTAAATGGACATAAAGGTCATCAGCCTTCAGGTTCTGTTGCAGTGAATTAGAGCTCCACGGCGAGTTTCTGTTGAGTTATTCTCAAATGTTCTTGTGTTTTTATTCCCTTTTATTCCAGTGTCTGTATATGTGTCTACTTCCTGTCTGTGAAGATTCTCAGCCATCCAGGTCGTGGTCGTTCTTGTAGTTTATTGTCTGTAAAATGGAGGCAGGTTGTGGAAACTTTAAAGGAACCTGCTGGGTGTACAGGTGAACCAAGCCAAGGCAGCGGCCTGTAAGGCGCAGGTGAAACTAATCAGAGCGATCAAAAGGGAGGAACGAAGAAGTAAATCCACAAGCAATGAGCGAGGACAGGCGATTTCAAAATAAAACAGGAAGAAGACACATTCTGGTAGATTAATGGTAGCAGCTGGACTTGCTTGACTTCCTTGAAGACGTTCCATCCAAGAGGCTTCATCTGGTCTGACCGACTGGATGGGAGTTCCAGATCCTGATTTCTACAAGTGCTAATGACTCACCTAACGAGGGGGAGGAGCAACAAACCCCTAATTGAAGCCAAAACTCAGGTGTTGATGGCTCCTTAAGGACGCAAGTATGTGGAACTCCCATCTAGTCAGTCAGAGCTGATGAAGCCTCTTGGATGGAACGTCTTCAAGGAACTCAAGCAAGTCCAGCTGCTACCATTAATCTACCAGAATGTGTCTACTTCCTGTTTTATTTTGAAATCGCCTGTCCTCACACATCGCTGGTGGTTTTACTTCTTCGTTCCTCCCTTTTGATCGTGACTGGCTTCACCTGTCTCTTGTTTCTCCAATCATTTACCTCCGACTACCAGCCTTTGGTTCGTTCACCTGTACGTTTCCACAGCCTGCCTCCATTCTACAGACCATAAGGTGCCCATTGGACACAAATCTGAACAGTTTTGAGCCGTTTACGCCAACGAAATCCCCCAAAAGCTGCAAAACTCCCCACTTTGGTGATTCAATTCTAAGCAAAACTGAATGTTTTTGGCACATGTTGGATTTCAAGTCCCGAGTGTGGCTCATGTGTCCGAGCAGTGAGCTGTTAAAGTTTAAATAAAATCAACCGTTACAGACATCATCGGCACCGACAGCGTTCGTCTCCTCCACGCGTTTGATTTATTCGCTCTGGAAGACGGCTGGTCCATGTGTTTGTGCAGCAGTTGCCCTTTTCCTGTTCCAACGTGTCAATGCCCTAAAAACAAAACAAGATTTATCAGCTACAACTTGATCTTATCGCCTCGCTGCCGCTTCTGTGGCCGAGTGAGGTCAGCACACGAGGTTTCGGATAACCAGCTCGTCGCCTCAAATTATTCACGCCGAATTTAAATTTATTGAGTTTCCTCTGGTTGGAAATGACACAAACAAGCAGCGACACACAGCGGGCCGTTGTTTCGGAGACATTAATGGTGCATTTTAACAATTTTAAACGACATTTTTCAGCCAAAATGAGATTGTCACGACGGGGAACTGCTCGTTCTTTTTAATGACGCCGCGCTCCGAGGCCACCGGCGCTCGATGACACTCGGATAAGGTTTTACGGCCTGCCTCCGTCTTGTGAGCAGCCACAGTCGGAGCTCTTTGGGTCGGAAACATGACTTGCATTTGACTAGCAGCTGAGCGGAGAAGGGCTGAGCAGGATGTTCTCGGTTTACAGGGTGTTGAAATGCTTTGCTCGAGATCAGGGGAACACTTGGGACGACGATGCTACGAACAATTTCAGGGCACGTGATGCTATTTTTAGCAAAACTGATCTAATTTTTAGTCAGAAAAACACCTGCTGGGCAGTAAAACTCACGCCTCTGCTCTCCGTTTACATTAAACCTCATATTTCCAAGCTGCCGACACATAAAAACGCACCAGAACCTCGCAGCCATCTGCTCCAAAATATGAAATATGGGACGAAACTCTCAGACGCACGAGGCCTCAAATTAGAACCGGGCCACCGACAGGATAAAGGACGTAGATCAAGATATGATTAAAGGTCGCAGCCGCTGGAAATTACAGGCCCGCTGCAGCCACGCTGTGTTCTGGAGGGACCCGGACCTGGTCGGCGGTGAACGGAGACGACGGTTAATAGTCGCGTCGGGTTCGATCGCTCGGGCAAATCGGTGGCAGATGTTGAGGAGCTACGACTGGATTTCAACACGAGAAAACAGCTTTTAGTGGCGCTTCAACAGGACACTGTTTAGCAACACTCAGCGGCTTTTCTCGAATATTTTATCAGGAACTTTGGTCACAATAATCATAATAAAGCCAGGTTTTATTAGACCTCATGTAATATTAGGTTTGAAAGCTCAAACAGCTTCTGCTAATCACTTACTGAGTTGTCTTTCTTATATTTTGGAGAATTTGTGCTGTAATTTTCTGCATTTTTCTGCATAAATATTGTATTTTTCTGCATCTTTTCTTGTTTGACTCTGAAGGTTTCTCCTTTTTTCCCAAGAAAGGACAAAAACTTTGATGCATTTCTTATCTTTTGGCTCAAATTTGACTTTACCTTCAACTTTTAAAACACGCTTTCGACAAAACCGGCCGTCTTTGCTCCGATATCTGATTTACCGAAGATGCTTCGCGCTAGTTCTGTCTGTAGATATTTCTGCTTTGAGATGTTAGCTTCTGGAAATTAAACCGCATTTCTACACAAATCTGTAAAATAAAAGAAATCGTGAACACGTGGCTGCAAAAGTGCAACAAGTCCTGCAAATGCAAAAGATTTTTTTTTTCAAAGATGCACGAAAAGTTCGAGGCGACAAAATCTCAGGAACTCCTAAAGATAAAAGTCTGAAGTCTTCACTGTTATCATGTCATTTATTGAGAATCTGAAATGTTGGACAGGCAGGTTGAATAATCTCAGACTATGGGGGAGTTGAAATTTGAAGAAAAGTTGCATCTTTGAGCTCAAGATAGCAAAAAAATTGATCACGTAAAAGTCCACTGGTGATGTTTTCTGACCCACATGAAGCTGCAGGTCACGATGAGACAAAATCAAACAGAGAGAATAGAAATAAATAGAACATTTCACCAATAAGACGAAGGACGCTGATGATCAGAGAGAGAACAACCTTCAGCCTTTTTAATGTCGTCTTTAAGGCTGCGAGCGCCACAAAGGACGGTTTGTTCGTTTGGTCGTCAGAAGCGTGTTCGCAGTAAATCTGCATTATTAACTAACAAACTCTCAAAAGTTCCTCGAAATGTGCAGGAATTCTTTGGTTTGTTTGTCCAACAGGCCTGAAAAAAGGAGCCGCTATCGGAGTCATGAGGTTTTTCGCCCAACAATGACGGCATTTAGCGTCCACAGAAGCAGCCCTCTGTCCTCGCCAGGAAAAGATTTACGGAGCGCTCAGATGATTTTAACTGTTCGGCGTCGTTCTGGTCGAGCTTTCCAACCGCCGAGCGAGGAAATCGTCTCGTCCTCTGCCCCGGTTTGACCTCGGCAGCGTTCGAACTGCAGGAACCAGGAAGTTCTGCAACGAGACGCGATCACACATCGCGCTTTACGAGGAAGGAGGGTTTCGGTTTCCGCCTTCTGATCAGTTTACAGTTTGTTTACTGTGGGTTTTATTGTTTGTTTGTTTTTTTACGAGACGTTTTCAGCACCGGGAGCGTCGGCCCGGACTGGGAGGAATTAAACCGGACTCGAATAACTCCACGAGAGATTATGAAGTCTCCGCCTGGAGGTTTAACGGAGTCTAAGTGTATGAACGGAGGATGGATTAATGAGTAATTAATGCAGCTTCCCTTTCCTTCAAAATGTTTCAGCTCATCGTTTCACTTTCATTGCAAAGTTTTCTTCCACATAAACATCTGTACAACACCTGTGCAGCAGCAGACAAACAGCTACAGATGATCAACATATCGGAGCTTTCAGCAGCTGAAGAGCCTCGCTGGAGGTGGAGGAGACCAAAGACGGAGCTAAAAGTGGTCAAATGTGGGGCTTTGATTCGTCACATAAAACTGAATATTTCACAACAAATTGAATGATTGAAAGAGAGCTGATGGTATAAAAGAAGCTAAAATAGTCTGCTGGAAAAACAATTAAAATAAAAATAAAATACTGCCTCCTTAAAAAAACAGTAAAAAATATGAAAACGACGGCAGATATCTGTAAAATAACGATTGCTGATTTAAATTAAAAAGAAAAAAGAGTTTAATTTTACAGCAAAACATTGTTTAAAAATGCGATTAATATTTGTAAAAATACTCATTTTTGATTTGGACATTATTTACAGTTTTATCCTCAAAACAGGAAAAACAAAAACAGGAAAAAATCTGTGAAATAATATTTTTAAAAATATATTTACCATTTTCCAATCCTTAATAAGCAGAATTTTTCATTTTTCTTTATATAAAAAAATAAATTATCAGTTAAATTTAAAAAAAGGTGTAATTTTACAAACACTGTAAAAAAAATTTATAGTAAAATATCTAAATTATTTTATTATTTCTGCAATTTTCCTAGATATTATTGATAAACTGACAAAATGGGAAAAATTTGTAAAATTACAGCAAATTTCTTTTATTATTAATATTTTTTAAAAATCCAAATAAAATTTGTCTGAAATATTTATTTAAATTATACAGTCTGGAGCCTGAACAGAGGTCTATTAAAGCACTTTTTGAATCACGTTATTGTGAAACTTTCCCCTTAAACTTTAAAAACCAGACGTAAACTCACTCTGATGATGAAACGAGTCGACCTGATGAGTCACTCTGAGCTGGTTTCACGACTCTTTACAGGATTAGGCTGCAGGAGTCGACGGCTGCAGGAAAAAACACGCGATAATCCCTAAAAAAATATCAGCGGCATTACATCGGTTCACGTTAATGACATCTCACAGGGCGGGAGGCGAGAGTGAAACGGCTACAAGCGTCTTCGAGGAAACGATTTAAAGACGTTCCCCGAGGCCACGACCAGGAAAAAACTCAACAATCTGATGTTTGTGGTTCATTGTGATCAGAGTTCGACGTCTTTGTGCATCTTTTCTGGTAACAAACGCAAATAAAGTCGATTTTATTGTCTAATAACAGCATTTTTTCTTCTTGAAATCACCACAAACCTGCAACCGCTGACGTGTTCTCCTCTAAAACCACAAAGAGCTTCTGACAGAACATCAGATATCGCCGCAGAATATCTGCAAAAATAAAATACGAAGCGTTTTCATTTTCAATAGTTTCACAACTGAAAATAAAATAAAAACATTCAACTCTACTGAAGCTACAACGAGGGTTTCATTTAATTTATTGTTAATAATAATAATAATAATTCACAACTGAAAATAAAATAAAAACATTCAACTCTACTGAAGCTACAACG
>NW_007578152.1:45816-68977 GCF_000690725.1 Stegastes partitus | reverse complement strand
GCATGTTTGACTTTATAGTTGAATTTTTCCACTTAAGTATTTTTGCTTTTGTTGGAGGAAATAATAAACTAGCAGATTGATTTTATTCAGGAAACAGAGCAGACGACTTCTTCTGTCACTTACTAAATCACTATTCATGCAGCTCAACAACCAGCTGATTAATAATGAACTCATCTTCAGATAAGTTTGTCGGCTGCTAGCGAACATAAAACACTTCAGCTGAATGTTTTTTCTGCATTTTCTTGTCAGAAACGTCAAATTATGTTGATTTTCGGTTGATTTTATGTCGTCTCTTCATGGCTTTTGTCAGTAATTTGTCACTTTACAGTAAAAAAGATCATTAAATTCTGATTATTTTTCCACTCTGAGGTCTTTTTGTGCCATTAAAGCACCAAATGTTTTCTTTCTTCACCTCCAAACCATTTTCAAAGCTCCAGTTTCTTCATTTTCAGCTCACATAACTGGATTTTTCCCACCTTAAAGGCAGATTTTCTAGCTCCAGGAGTTTTCCCTCCCATGAAGCCGACACATCGAGTGGCTTCGTTGCCGTGCAGCCGTGTGGACCTGCGACCCGCCGGCCTCCAGCCTGTACTTCAACCCAGCAGCACTATTTATGCCTCGTGCTCGTTACAGCAGCTCTTTGCGGTGCCGCCGGCTTGTTAGCAATTTGTCTGAGGTGGGAGGCGTCGATTTGGACGAACGTTTGATCTCCGGGACGCGTTAAATCATCGAGCGCTCGGCGCTGAAGCGTCACACGGCGTCGCCTCAGAGCCTCGTAAATCCGACTTTCCAGGAAATTCACTGCAGATATTCGTGCTTCAGCTGCGTATCGGCTCCTCTTCTTGGTTCAGTTTGCACACTTTCTGGAGGTTCTTCCAGTTTCCTTGAGGTTTTGTTTTAATTTCTAATTGCCACATTGGATCACTTTTACGTTCGTAGCTTGAAAAACCTCAACTAGACTCCAGAATTTAGTTTTCTAATGAAATAAACGCAACAAAAACAACTTTGTTTTGGCCTTTTGTGTAGTTAATCTTACTATTTTTTCATTTTAATCTGCAGCTTTCCTCTAACGCTAACTGTCCATTGTTGTGCTGTTTATCGCTACATTACTTCCTTTATTGCCTCCAATGTTGTTGGAATTTCTTGGACACATTTTCTTGGAAATGTGCTCAGAAATGCTGCCTCGAGGAGCCTTTTGTCATCGTTTAATTGAAGTTTTGTTCAGCTGATGGAGCTGCAATCATGATCACAACTTGCGGTTGAAAGGTCAAGATGAAACCACATTATAACTGTTAACTGATGAAGAGTTGATGTGTGTCTCATGAGGAAACATGTAAAACCATTAAAAAAACGTAAATCTAGGTTTGCTTTTTGTGTTTGTATCTGATGACTGATGCTGATCTCCCAGAATCTGGATTTAGTTAGATTTAAGTTTAAAATTCGTTTATAAAGAGAACAGTTCAGTCAAATCAGTCAGATTGTGTGAGAAATGTGAGATTTTGCATTTTCGCTCAGTGAAAATTGGGCAAAAACGTTCTCACGGCTGGTTTGGTTCAGATTCAGCTGATTTCTGTTTTAATTACGGCTGCAGCTCGTCGGCGGGTTTCTGAGCTCAGGACGAGTCAGACGCCGGAAAGTGTTGAGAAGCTCCTGGTTTGTCCGAGTCATGACGTCGGAGCTCCTCTCTTTTGTTTCTCAGATCACAAATCAGAGCAGAATAAATCAAACTTCTTCCTCCTGCTTCGAGCTTCAGCAGCGCCGGTGGCAGTGAAAGTTAAAAGTGGAAGAATCTGAAAACAAGCGCTCGCTTTGGTAAGGTTTTCAAATAAATCATAAATCATTTAATAAAAATAAACTGAGAAAAGGCAAAGAAATCTGAAAGTAGAAACACGACGATAAGTTAGCTAAATGCTAACCCAGGATGCTAACTCGTGATGGCGACGCCTGACCAGAAACTTCTGGAGCTTTTAAACAGTAATCTATTCATAATCTGTTCAACTGCATCTGAAATATTAGCAAAAATGTTTCTGCTCCCGTCGACAGAAGTGAGTTGGAGTGAAACGCGATTTTAATTTACGCATCGATACACATCTGGTGTTTGGAAATCTGGTAGAAAATTTAGAATATTTGAAGATAAGCCTGAATTTTTGCAGCGTTGCAGCAGCACAAGAGTGCAAAAAAATATAGGAAAGATAAATAAATAAAAATAAAAACTGTTGTTGCAAAGATTCCTTTAAATGTGGAAAATAATAACATTGCACACTGTTATTCTATGTTCAGATACTTTTAATTGTATTACTATTTTGTCCCCTTTTCATAGCGATAATGTTTGTATATCAAGAAAAAAAAACATTATTTCAACAAATAGCATTACAACAGGTTTAATTACTTAACTGGTGAAATGTGGCCAACAAACCCAAAGTGTTGCAGGTTTAACTTAACTCTCTGTGAGCTTTGATCCATCGTGCAGCTTCGCTTTGCTGCTTTCATGTACATTTAGCTTTAGCTTCAATGCTAACAGTCAAACAGTTCGTAGCCTCTCTTTAAAAGACTTTGCTGCAGTTTCCACATCAACAGGAAGCTCATCGCTGCCAACGTGCATCGACGACAGCGACGATGCAACAACGTAACTGCGGCGCTCCTTCCAAGCGTCCACAAGCCGTGGACGATGGACGCTGGACGCTGGAGGCGAGCCGCTCATGTAGGCCATCTGTTTCCTGCCGGAGGACGTCTCCATTGTTTGCAGGATTTGCTGTGCGCTTATAAAAACACTTGTTGTGGTCGATGTGCCGGCTTGTCATCGCTGCAGGAACACAGAACAGAACCGGAGCTCTTCAAATCCACAAAAAGAGGATTTCGACCGCAAAGCACTGAGAGGAAGTTAATGCGAAACAGTCCCCACATGCAATTTAATAACTCTTGTTATTCTGCGTTTTGTTGTTCTCGACTTTAATTTGATTTACGTACTTCTCTCCGAGTAGAAATTGTTTCATAAAATAACTGTGGCTGCGGGCGATTGTGGGAAAGGAATCCATTGCTTGATGTTGTTTTATTGTGAAACTTACTGTTAGCATCCAAGCTAACCAGTTAGCACGACAAAAAGTAGTTCAAGCTCCCCGTTAGCGACACCTAGCTGTGTAGCTGCATGTACAGTGAATGGTTGCAAGTTGGGTCGGCATAATGTCAACGTGTGTCATTTAAACTCAAATTTCTGCGTTAGTTGGTTTAAAACTAAAAACACGTTGAGGTAACTTCATAAAACTAACTTTCTTCACCAGAAGTTCAGGATTTCCCCGAGTGGCAGCAGACATTTACGAGACAGGAATCTACGCAAATCCATCTCCTGATGTTGTTTTACTGTCTTACTTATTGAAACTTACTGTTAGCAACCAAGCTAACGAGCTAGCTGTTTAGCTGCGTGTATAATGAATGGTTGCAAGTTACATTATTCAATGGCTCGACATATTAATGTTAACTTAATATTGAGTGTAATTCAAACTTTCTGCATTAGTTGACTTGTTGGTACTTACTGTTAGCATCCAAGCTAACGCATTAGCACACCGAAAAGTAATTCAAGTTACCAACACTTAATGCACGGTTGCAAGATATGCCATTTCTTACTGATTTAGATAAACCATTTAAGATGCAAACATTATTTCATGGGTCGACTGGACATAATAAAGTTGTGTCAGCTTCATGTTGAGTGTAACATAAAGTGAAATTTCTGGTTTAAAACTAAATTCAAGTTGAGGTAACTTAATAAAACTGGATTTGTTACTAATTTTCTTCACCTTAAGTTCAGGTTCTTAACATTGAAGACCGGTAATTAAAAATACTTTTCACTGTTGAGGAAAAGCTAATTCTCATAACTTCTCTTGGAGTAGAAATGACAGTGGCAGCAGACATTTATGAGACAGGAATCTACGCAAATCCATTTCCTGATGTTGTTTTACTGTCTAACTTATTGAAACTTACTGTTATCAACCAAGCTAACGGGTTAGCACACCCAAAAGTAATTCCCATGCCCAGCTACCAACACCTAGCTGTTTAGCTGCATGTATAACGAATGCTTGCAAACATTATTTAATGGGTTGGCATAATAATGTTGCATCGACTTAATATTGAGTGTAATTTAAACTCAAGTTTCTGCATTAGTTGAGTCGTTAACTTATTGAAACTTGCTGTTAGCAACCAAGCTAACTGGTTAGCACACTGAAAAGTAATTCTAGTGTTCTGTTCCCACCACCTAGCTGTTTAGCTGTATGTATAATGAATGGTTTCAAGTTAAGTTACAAAGATTATTTAATGGGTTGGCATAATCAGCTTAATATAATTCAAACTTCTGCATTAGTTGAGTCATTAACTTACTGAAACTTGCTGTTAGCATCCAAGCTAAAGGGTTAGCACAGCCAAAGGTAATTCCCGTGCCCTGTTGCCACCACCTAGCTGTTTAGCTGTGTTGGTTTCAAGTTAAGTTACAAACATTACTTAATGGGTTGGCAGAAACAACTTAATATATCTCAAACTTCTGCATTAGCTGAGTTGTTTACTTATCGAAACTTACTGTTAGCAACCAAGCTAATGGGTTAGCACGCCCAAAAGTAAGTCAAACTAAATGCACGGCGGCAAGATACAAAATCTAATTCACTGATTTACTCTTTCAGCCGTGGGTCGACATGATAATGTTGTGATTTCAACCTAAATTTCTGCGTTAGTTGGTTTAAAACTAAACTCGAGTTGAGGTAACTTCATAAAATTCACCACGACTTGAGGATTTTAGGTCTCGTCCCAGATCTTAATGGACATGTTCAGACAGTTCAGACTGATTCTCTCCCCTCAGAGGAGTTTGTTGGTTGAACATCATTTCGTTAGAAGTTGTCAGAACTCAAAAACATTGATACAAGCGATTTTTTTTTTTGAGCGCAGCTTCAACGGGTTTGTTTCCCCTCGGTGAACTCTTTCAGGTCCAAACATGACGTTCTACAGGAGCTTCAGGTCAGAAATTGAGCATGTTGTTACTGCATTTAACTTTAAAATCTTCACATGTGCAGGATATTCATGCATTTTAGTTCATGAGAATCCGCCAAAAAAAAGGCAAATGTGCTTCCAAATCCGATCCCTTCCTCCTGTTCTGCAGAGCGAAGCCGAGCCAAACCGCTCTGCTGTTTCTCCCTGTGGGCTAATACTTTATTTCATGAAGCTTTATTATCTTTCTGTTGCTTGATGAGGTGGTGTTGCTCTTTGGTTTCACATCAAACACACACTTGTGGCGTTACCCACCGCGAGAAAACAAATAACAGTTAAACGGTGATTAATCTGTAACGTGCGCAGTCAGAAAATAAAAAATAACGACGGCGTGAATCAGCAGCTTTCACAGATTTTGCATTCAAACTGAAAACAAACTGAACGTGGTGTTTGGTGATTGTGGTAACTGATGCACTGCTGGAATTTATGATGCCATGTTTCAGATACCACACGCGCAAAAAAATAAAAAAAATCACAGCCCGGAGACCGAGGAAAACAAACCGCGAGCATCTCGTCTCTTTTTATGTGCTTCTTGGACGGTCATCAAACATGCAGCGATTATCTGGGCTCTGTTCGGTCGGAGCTGTCTGCGAGCGTCTCTTCTTCAGCCAGCTCTGACAGAATGAAAGCGGGAAAAGAAATAAGTGAATTTATGAGGAATATCACGCAGAGCTACATATTTTCTTCTCCCACTTCATTCCTGGGATATAAAAACCCCCACGCACTCCTTCGCTGCCCGTCGCTTTAATCACGTCGGCAGTAACTTTAGAGGTTTGTCTGCTGCATGTGACCCAAATATGTGGAAGAGAAACCAGAAGACGTGTCTGAGTGATGAGTAAGAGGCAAACAAAACCAAGGAGGCACCGAAGCTCTGGGGTCAAGTATACATAGACTCCAGTCACATAAAGGTTAATCAGTCTGATCCATGTGAGGACAAACCCGAGTCCATACAAAATGAAGTTTTATTTGTAAGAGAAAGACGCAGGTCAGATTTAGCCTCGATGGGGGTTCGTTCAGGTGCGACGAAACCTTCTCATTGGTTGGTTAGCTGGGTGGCTCGGCTTTTTTGTGCCGTTTTCAAACAACCTTTTGGTTCCAAACTGGTTTGGGCGACTAAGTGGAGACCAGCGGCGACTGAAAACAAACTCAATTTGTCTGGCAGTTTATACGGAACACTTTGGCTAGCAGGTAGAAGATAACGTCTTCAAAGTGTGTTTTCGCTGGTGAACGCGACGCCCTGCCACGACACGGAGCTTCAATGTCGGTCTAAACTTTACAGACAATCCGACATTAACTCGGCCTTGCCCATTAACAGATGGGTTCCCAGTTTTTAAGCAAATAAAAACTCCAATATGTTTTCCAGAATGTGCACCCAAAACGTTTCCAGTCGGGTAAATAGTTCTGTCGATTCCACTCATGTACAAACGTTCCCGTCCATCCACCCCGACCTCCTCCCAGACCAGCTACAGGTCACTTGAAATGAAACCCACATTAAATTCTTGTTGGGCTGATCTGTTTTTCTTCTCGACTTTGGTTCTTAATGTCCCTCAAATGCATGTATTTAAGGGCACATGTAGTGATGAAGGTGTGGTCCGGTGTCGGAAGGTATAGAAGAGATTCCACCTTAAAAACAAGAAACGTTTGAGACCAAAGCTCGCTGCATAAAACTGAAACTATGTGGATGACTCGACACCACCAGGGAGGTTTTTTTTCTTGACCCTGTGAGCGAGGCATTAACAGCGTCCGACCTCAGCAGACGCCACAGTCGCACCCTTAAATGAGACACTTAGCTTCCAATTAGCTGTGTGGCGGCGGCAGGCTGTGGTTGTATACTGGGCAGCTCCCAGTAGCCGACAGCAGGACACTGGGCAGCTCCCAAATGATAGCAGCTCTGAAACTGAATCGAGATGTGCCCGACGATGAATAAGGGTTGGAGCAAAACCCCGCGCTGACCTGGGAGGTGGAGGTTTGTTTTGGTGTATTTACTTGGACCAGCTCTGGGTCCAGCGTTCTGCTATGTGACTAACCGAGCATGCTGGGAAGTGTTTTCGTCAGCGGCTCTCCCTTCCAAACCCTCAAGTTCTGATGACTCATTCCCCGGCCGACATAAAACCGTCTGGAAAATGAAACCGGCGTTTTTGGTGAGCGATGAAATGAATGTGTTTCAGCACTTCAAAGCCAAGAGCGAAAACACAGCGAGGCGCTGGGCGGCCTTCGAGGCACAGGAGGGCTGCTTCAGTCCAACCAAAACGACGAAAATTCAATTTCCAGTCCGCTCTGCTGAGGCGGATTTAATCAAACCAGACACGTCGGTGTTGGTGCTGCAGGTTTTATGTCCAGGGCTGCAGCTCCTGTCAGCACGCAGTGAAAACGTCCGACACCAGCAGGTACCGAGTCTGAACCCGCTGGTGGGAAATGACAACATGGAAAACTCCTGCGTTGGTCGTTTTTGGTTCTGATTCCTGTTAGTTTTGATAACTCATGACTCACTGTTGAAACTGTTTAAACAAACTCGTGTTGCCACATCCAGGAAAAAAAAACTGGGATAAATATTCTCTCATTTAAAATTGAGATTAATGATTTCTCCATGATGTCACGCCGACGAAAAAATGTTTTTTAGGGGAAGTAAACACTGAAGGAGCACAAACCAAACCAACAGGAATGGAGATTTGAATTCATAGTTTTGAGAAATGAGATTTACAAACAGACCGATGAGGCAGGAAGCGCTTCAGAAGTTTCCTGAGAATCCTAAATGTTCAGGATCAATGCAGGTTATCAATAAATCCTGTTTTGCAAAGAGAAAAGGCACAGTTACAGCCTCACTAGTGGTTTTTAATTGTCCAAATGAGGCAGTTTGAACCAAATAAAGGCTGAAAAATGAGGCTTATGTTGATGTGATGATGAGATTTTTAAATTACAAGATCTTTTCTCATAATTAAGCGTCAACATGTTTTTGTCCACATTTTGAAGCATTGCGTTAGATGAAGTGGATGGAAACGGTAAAATGTAAATTAAATGGCCCTAGTTTCTCCAAAAAAAAGTTTTCCCGCTGCCTCGACTTTTTCAAAAACACGACTGGCCGACACGAGGCAACATTAACAAACGACTAACCTGTCCAGTTGAGAATAAGGCTTGAAGACTGTTTTTTCTTCTGCGTCAGGGTTTTTTTTTCCAGCTTCTTCTACTCTGTTTATTACAGCAGTGTAGTGAACAGCGCCACCTTCTGGCGACACCACACAGCCTCACTTTTTATTTTTAGCCACACTTATTTAAAAGTTCACCTAAACATTTGCCCGACGTTTCCACAAGTTGTTAATCAAAACATCGCCTCTAAAATTAGCTTTCTTTCACAATTGCGGTGCAGCTCTGTAACTGAAATGTGTTAAAACTTTACAAACTCTGCTGAAACGTACGTGACATCCGCTTGGTCTCGTCTTTCCCCAGCTTTTAATCTAAGAGGGTAAAGAATGTACAGCGACTGTCCCGTCCATCCACCCCGACCTCCTCCCTGCATGGACCAGGCAGTTATTACTCCTGCAGCCACTAGAGGGCGACGTCACTCGAACTGAAACACACAGGGCCGAACAACCCATAGACTGTAAAATGAAGTGTTAAAAACCTGCAGTATCACTACGTCCACTAGCTGCTGGCTCCACAAAGCCCTGGCTCCCATAGACTGGAACTGGACAAGAAGTGATCACAGATCATGAAATACTGCATTCCTACAGCTCAGGATTGTTTTCTTATTAGTTTTCATGGTCAAGTCCAGAGATCAGGTGGCCAATCTAAAAAAAATAAATCAATACTGAATTTTTAAAAAATCGTCAACATGTTGCGGGACAAGGGGCGTGGCTGGCTTGATTGACAGTTGGCAGCGACCATACAGATGAAGCAAGCAGAAGGCGGTAAATGTGGGCGGGGCAGAGAGGGCCCGCCTCTCAATCCGTCTGACCAATCGCTGCTCCTGTGGCTCCGCCCCCCTCCCACGATTTTTGCGTCACCAAAAATCCAAGATGTCAACCAGGAAGTAGCAAAACCCTGGCTTCATGTTCTCAGTGCAGAAACCAACGGGTGACGTCACGGTAGCTACGTCCATCTTTTATACAGTCTATGGAACAAGCTAAAGGATTTTGCACACCATGTCCGATTTGTTTTTCTTCTCAACTCTGGATAAAACAGATTTTTTCTTAAAAGTCCATCATGAAGCGAGGTGTAGCCCCCAAGAGCCGATGATCCGAGAGCACAAAGAATTTCATCAGCCTCGTCCGAAATGTTTAGAAGATCAAAACACCGTGTCATCGGAGCTGCTCCTGTGACGGACGAGCCTGTCTCTGAAGTTTACTGACAAATTCGGCTGATTTACGGTTGGCGTTGCGTAACGGGGAGATGTTTGGGTTAGCGGCTGCGAGTCCTCTGACAGATGAAGGTCGTCCGTGGGCGTTGGTCGGAAAACTCGAAACTGACGTCGGCTTCGTGAAAAAGCAGCATGACGTCGTGCTTCTGATGGACCTCCAGCACCGTCGGGCCGGTCCATCTCAGATCATCGGAGTCCTTCTCTGATTTGCTTCAAACTTGTTCGTCTATAAATATCTTCATCACTACATCAAATACGTTCCAAGATAACATTTTTTAAAAAACGCCCGTCGACCCACTTTCAGCAAGAATCATTTAAATCTGGCTGTTAGAGGAACTATTAGCGATAAAATCCTGCAGTTGTTTCTCATCGTGCTGTTGATTCAGAATCTGCAAGATGCAAACATGCCCGTATTAAAAAATCTGGGTTTTTTTGGTTATATTTGGAGACCATTTGGAAACACCAGAACCCTGCTGTAGTCGGTGTGGTGCAGCTTGACCAAGAGCTTCATATTAAACAGTATTTTATATGTTTAGGTTATAATACGATGACATGCAGCTACGTTTGGTTCAGAAAATATCACTAATTAGCTTCTGCATTATTCATTCTTTTGTTATTGTGAGTCAAAGATGGAACTTTCTAAAAACATATATATACATATTTCAACTCAGCCATAATCAGAGGCCACTGGGGCTCCTTGTCCCGTGTTGTAAATACAGAATAAATGACTTGTTGAGAAACAACAGTGAACATTTCAGACTTGTACCTTTCATGTTTAGTGAGATATTGACGTTTACATTTTTTTTTTAAGCAGCAAATTTCAATTTCGTCTCAGAAGCTGTTCGACATCTTGAGCTAAAATTGACCAGATTCCATTTTAAGGAGTTCCAAATAAGTCAGAGGTGGTCGAGCAGGAGAAGGTTGGTGATCTGGCACTGACTAATCCACGTATGAGTAAAACCGCTCATTTTCTCGTCCCTCGAACGCAACTCAAGACTTGAAGTTTGAGCCCTGAACGACTCACTCGTTTAACTCGTTTAAATATGATGCTGGAGCAGATATAATAGATAAAAAAATATATAGATCACAAACTTCAGGAAGCTAAAATGTCACAGCTTTCTCTATAAACGTCTGCAGACAATCTGATCTATCACAACACTTTGTCCCAGTCGACCCTGAACGCACCGCGGACGGACAACCCTCTGCTAACCGGCCTGTCAGTGAAGCACACACTCCTCCAAACCCCCACCGACTCCTGGAAAACACTCGGCGAGCTGCGTTCGCACGCGAAGGTGCCGCTCCGGCCCCGTCGTCCCGACATTCTCAGGTGGTGAATTCAGAGCGAGCGCCGGCCCGGGGCCCGGGGTTTCGGGGGGCCGGCCCCTGGGATGAACCGCGCCAGGCCAGACTGTTATTACTGCAGCAACACACACCGAAAACACACACCGAAAACACACTCAGGGACTCGGCTCGTCTGGCCTGTTCGCTCATCTGGGGTTGATTAACTTCACCACTTCCCTGCACACACACACACACTAACATGAGCTGTGGTGTATGACTGAGCAAACTGTGTGTGTTTTCGACAGGCGGGGGGACGCGCACACACACACACACACACACACACACACACACACTGAGTGAAGTGACGGCGGCTTCCCATGAACTCGATCACCCCTCCAAAATGAATTCTGACTTGCGGGACTCGCTTTCGTTCTCTGCTTTCAAATAATTCGACTCGTCCTCGGTGGTCAAAAGCTTTCCAGGAATTTCCAGGCGTCGCCTCAAAAGTCAGAGGTGCCACAGATATGCCCTGGTTTGACTTTTTGTTGTTGTTGTTTTTAGATAAATGAGGAGATTGATCCCGTTGGAGAATATAATCTAACTTTACACCTCCGTTGTGGGGATGCGAACGCTACGACGGCGGTCATCCCTCGTGCACCGGACCGGCCGTTAGCTCCAGGTGGCTAATTTTTCTGTGTTTAACTTCATGCTGAAAACAAAAAAAATGATTCATGTGCAAATCGGGTTTCAGGTTTTCGTCCAGAGTTTTTCCTGGCTCGCGTCCGGCTTCCAGTGGGCGGCTACGCACGACAGTGAAGGACCTATTTTTGCAGAAATGTATGCGTTTTCCTGTTATTTCTGACCATTTAGCGAAGCAAAAAATGCGCCTTACGCGTGAGCAGTTAGTGGAAACGAGCTTGATTCACACTTTCTACAAGATCGAGCCTCTAAATTGTGTTTATTTGTGTGTGTTTTTGTGAAAGCTTTGCCCTCCTGTAGCATAAATGTCGTGGCTTTTTTCCAAACCAACCCAGAAAATAGTCGGGTTTCCAGTTTCCAGCTGGAGGACAACAATTTCAACACCACATTATATATATATTCCAGAACCAGGGGCGCCCAGAACTTCATGTCTTTACAGTATGACGTTAGAGCAACAGAACCCATCCATCCACCCCGACCTCCTCCCTGCATGGAGCCCAGCTGTAAACCCTCCGTCCACTAGAGGGATTCATCGCTTATACGCTGCATTTTTGGAGCTGAACAAGCTAAATAAGCAAAAGGAAGCAAGGATTTGAGAAAGGAGAACGTGTTTTATGGTTGAACAAACGGCTGCAACGCGCTGCACAAAAACAAAATCAACTCTCCAAACTCTCTAAAAATGAAATTCACGTTGAAGGATTGTTTTGATCCAGTTGAGAAGCTTTATAAATGTTTCCAGTGCGTGCTGCAGGAGTGTCGCTGCACAACGAGGCTAATTCATTTCAGGTTCGATTTTTTAAGTTTTACTGGCGCGAAACTTTTGTTTTCGCTGCCCTCATGTTGTAAGGAAGTCATGGGAACCGACACTTGAGGACCAAATTCTGAAAACGTGCTGCCGCTCAACCGTCACAACTGCTAACGTTAGCTTATTTAGGCTAACGTAGCAATAGCCGGCACTGTCAAAACCTACCACAAGCAGATTGTGTGTTTTTAAATGGAAGAGTTTAAGAAGTTATTTGGATTACTGTGCACAAGAACTTTTACAGATTGAGGTTTTGCGAGCCAAAAACATTCGTTAGTTCACTTAAACTCACCTAAATAAGGATGTAAACAACACGTCCTGTCAATCTTGCATCATTTTTCCAACTAGCTGGACGCTAAAATAAATACAGATGCAAAAAATATTTCAGTATCGTAAAAGGAAACAGGTGCAAACCATAAATCAGACTAATGCTATGCTAGTTTTTAGCTTGTTAGCGACCCACTGACAAGCATAACGTTATGTTTCACGGTTACACCATTAAGCTGCGGCTCTTTTCTTTCCTGGAATAATTCTGTCACATTGGCTTTAATGAGAGACGCTCAACGAGCTGGGAAGCCGTCAGCAGCCACCCTGGACTTGTCCTTCCAGACTTAAGGTTAAATAAATCACTGATATATTTCCACATTCCTGCAGCGATCTTGTGGGACTGCCGGCTGGGAAACCGGAGCCTGCCAAACCTTCCCTCCGCCCCGCTGGAGAACACGGCGTTGAGAAATTACCCCGCTCTCCGGGGAAACTCGCGCTGCGTTTTATCTCTTTGATTCCTTTCCCCAAAACAATTTGGGCTCATTCTTTCCTTGGCCGCCGCAGCGCTGTTGTTGCTGAGAACACCGTCGGCTCGGCCCGGCGCGCAAATTGGTTCGACAAACAACGAGCGTGAGTCACAGAGGAAACTTCCCACCTTGGCGGCGCTCCATGCCGCCTCGTTCTGGCTTTAACAAGTGAGCTTTTTAGAGGTCCAACGTTCGTTTTATGTCCTCACCTGTGAGCTGCAGAACAACGGAGATGTTGTCTCACACGCAGCCTCGTAAAGCTGAGAGTTAATGAAGCGTCACATCGCTCGGTTCAAAGGTGCTCGCCGAAGCCTCGCCGTCCGTCCGTCCGGCTGACTCACAGCTCTGTGGGCTGAAACCAGCGTCAGCGCTTCAGCAGCTGCTCGGCGTCTCGTGTAAACGCTGAAGGTGGAAGAAGATTCGATTAGAGAGCAACAGAATTAGAGATGCTTAAGCAGAAAAACAGGCCTCTGCTGTTGGTGCATTGTGAGTCTGTGGCTCCTCTAAGCCGACGTCCTGCCTTCAACCCCGACATATTTTTATTCACTTTTTTCTCGTCCTTTGTGCCGAATGACGCCGTTTTATAAATCATGATCAGAATAAAAGACCTTAAATCAGCAGGTACAACATGTTTCCAAGCACACACACGTTATGAATACTGGAAGGAAAGTCGTGCATACTTTAGATCATTCACTGCGATGGAAACCGTACACAGCCTGCAGTTCAGCCAAAAAGTCCTTGAATTTTTGTCACGTGACTGTCAGGCCCAGTCGAGTCATGAATAGATTCATCATTGTGACAAGGAGAGCAGAAATTGTTCATTTTTTACAGAATCTGGCGAAAGGGAACGGTTTGTTTATGGGAGTATTTTTAAATTAGCACCGAACAACAAAGTGTCTCAACTAGCGATGCACGATATTAAAGTTTTGGCCGATATCTGATATTAACGTTTCTGATATCGCTGATAACTGATATCACCGATGTCGATATTAAAAAAAAAAAGAGTATAAGTAAGCACTGTGAGAACATGAAAACTATTCAAAAGAGGCCCAATTAGACCACATAGTCTAACAAAAGTAAAACATATTTAAACATATTTAATGTTAAAGGACCATTTAATTAAAAACATCTGTGAAACAGCAGCGATATCAAACGTAGAGACGAAGGCGCTGTTCTTAGATGATCATCGGACCGATACCGATGTATTGTGAAAATCACTAATATCGGCCGATACCGACGTGGTCGCCGATATATCGCATCCCTCGTCTCAACTTACATTTTTCTAGTAGAACAGTTTCTAAAGTTTCTCGCTCTGATAAATGGTGTAATTTTATCTTTTCTTTAGAATTCCTCCCCAGGGGGAGGAAGGGGTTCAGTTTGGGAACCACAGAATCTCATCTCTGCTGTTTGCAGATGATGTTGTTCTGTTGGCTTCATCAAACCAGGACCTTCAGGATGCGCTGGAGCGGTTTGCAGCCGAGTGTGGTGCGAGTGGGATGAGGATCAGCACCTCCAAATCCGAGGCCATGGTTCTCGACTGGAAAAAGGTGGCTTGCCCTCTCCGGGTCGGTGGAGAGTCCTTGCTTCAAGTGGAGGAGTTCAAGTATCTCGGGGTCTTGTTCACGAGTGAGGGGCGGATGGAGCGTGAGATTGACAGATTGATCGGTGCAGCGTCTGCAGTGTTGCGGTCGCTGTACCGGACCGTCGTGGTGAAGAGAGAGCTGAGCAAGGCAGCAAAGCTCTTGATTTACCGGTCAATCTACGGTCCTACTCTCACCTATGGTCATGAGATCTGGGTAATGACCGAAAGAACGAGATCGCGGATACAAACGGCCGAAATGAGTTTCCTCTGCAGAGTGGCCGGGCGCTCCCTTAGAGATTGGATGAGGAGCTCGGAGTAGAGCTGCTGCTCCTCCACGTCGAAAGGAGCCAGCTGAGGTGGCTCGGGCATCTTTTCCAGATGCCTCCTGGACGCCTCCAAGGTGCGTCCCACTGGGAGGAGGCCTCGAGGAAGACCCAGGACGTGTTGGAGGGACTATGTCTCTGGACTGGCCTGGGAACGCCTGGGGGTCCCCCCAGAGGAGCTGGAGGAGGTGTGTGCTGATCGGGAAGTCTGGGCGGCTTTGCTGAGGCTGCTGCCTCCATGACCCGACTCCGGATAAGCGGGAGAAGATGGATGGATGGATGGATGGATGGATGGATGGATGGATGGATGGATGGATGGTCTTTAGGTGGAAACTGGGGTTGCTGGGAGTGAATTAAAGGCCCTTTAAATGCTGTATCTGCTGCATCAAACATCTCTACTGCTGCTGCTATTGTTCATTTTCAATCAGCGCTACGTCCAACAACACGTCACGTTGGATCAGTTCAGCTCATTAAACTTCAATGTACAATCACGTAAACTGTGCAGAGTGTCGTACTTGCATTCGCACCAAATGGAAATCCTCCACGTGACTCATTTCTCTGAAGACGTCACATGCAAGCTTCCACGTTATGAAATCTCCTCATCGGGCTGTCGTAAGTATGAAAAATGTCATAGAACAGAGAAGTGGTGGATTTAATGGCGATTAGGACGAGTTAGCGGCGCGGTGGGCCCCGCCACGCTGCTCCCATGGGCGCATGTGTTTATATGAAAAGGAATTTGGACTTGTAAAAAAAAAGCAAGAGCCACTAATGCGGGGCTAATTCGACAAAGATGGAGGGATTAAGACGGATCGTAACTTGATTTGCTGTGTTTACATCCGAATGCTGTCAGAAAAGCAGATTATTAGAGACCACAGACACAGAAAACGTGCAGAGCGAAGCTGTTCTCTCTAATTTAACTCCATCGAACAGCATCTGGCGCTTTCATCGACGCTTTGACGGTTTTTATGAGTCGAAATGTTCCGTTATTCTGAGAAACTAAAACATACCACAGGACAATATCTACAAAAACATGAACTAAGCCGAATAATAGTTTTATTTCCACATCATCAGCCTCATATAATGATATTGTTTGTGTAGTTTTGTCACCTTTTTGGGAGCTTTACTGTTTGTGAGTTCTTCCAATCGGATCTTTTTTTCCTCGTCTGTGTTCTGTAGAGACACACGTATGAAAAATGTTAAAAACATTAAAAGTTAAAAGCATAAAATACCGTTAAATGTTAGCATGAAGCAGAGCATTACATTAAAAGCTTTCAAAATACAATAAACAAATAAAATTTATTGAAAGACAAATCATAAAAATATCAATAAAACAACATAAAGTTTGCTTAAAATTAAAGCAAAAAATACAGAAAAAAACTACATCAAATAAGTTTAGTGCATAAATATACAATAAAACAATAAAAACAACAGAAAATTAGATAAAAAATACATAAAACAAAGCATTTAAAAACTACATAGATTTAGGTTTATAACACAAAGCATAAAAAAATCTGATAAAAAGTAAAAACTACATAAAAAGTTCCAACTATAGAGCAGAAAAATACGAAAAATGTAAAAATAAAAACAACATAAAATAAAATTAATTTTATGTCGTTTTTATTCGTTTAAAAGACGAAGCATAAAAGTACAAAAAATAAAATAAAAACTTAAAATTAGATTATAAAACCAAGCATAAAATAATAAAAACTACATAAAACAAGTTCATAACATGAAGCATAAAAACATAACAATAAAAACTACACATTAGATTTAAAAAAAATTTATTTACAATAAAATAATACAAAACATAAAATTAGATAAAAAGACAGCATAAAAATTCAAATAAACAGGAAAAACTACAAACAAACTTTCAATATATTCAGCATAAAACTATGAAAAAATAATAAAATGAGTTTCAACGAAAAAAAAAAAACGTACATACAAACATAAAATTGGTTTAAAGGCAAAGAATTTAAAAAAATCTATAAAATAATAACAAAAATTACACAAATTTAGATTAGAGGACAAAAGTTCAACAGAAAAGTAAAAACAACATAAACTTAGATTGAAACAGAAAATATAGAAACAGAATAAAACAGCTGGAAAGATGCTACATGCTAACATGCTAACAACAAGCTAACGAGGCGTCTTCATGCTTCAGCGGCTGAGCTGCTACGAGGCTGCTCGAGTGTGTGTGTGTGTGTGTGTGTTTTTTTTTGTGTGTGTGTTTTGTTTAAAGGCAGTTTATTAGCGGGCGTCACACGGTTTTAATTTCGGGGTTTTATTAGCCGATAAACACACAGACGTGATACATTTACTCTGCCACTCCGGCTGCGTGTGTTTAAATGTTTAATGAGGAAACACGAGCGCCGTCCTACAAACGCGATTAGATAATAAGATCACGTTACATTTAACTGTTATCTTCTGCTGCTAACGTCGCCTTCGTCCTCCTTCTTTCTTATTTTTCCTCCTTAATCTCTCCTCTGTCTTTATTTATGTTTCTTCCCTGAATCCTCTTTAGTTTCTCTTTCATGTAATTGACCATAAATTAAATAAACTTTCTATTTATCATCATCAGCGGCTGTAGATCTGAGTTTTGGCCCAACAGCAGCCCCTGGAGGCCACAGGTGGTATTACAACAGGTAGAGTTCATCACTAGCTGTCAGTTTTCTCTGCTGTGAGGGTTTAAAAAGCCCAAAGTTAATGCGATTAAAGTTTAAAATTACTTCTCAGATTTCCATCTGTCATGTGTGTTAAATTTAGTAACACAGGAGGAAGAGAATTTAGAAAAATATGAGCAAAATGCTGCAGAAATGTGAGAAATATCACTTTTTAAATCATAGAAACGCTTTTGCCTCAGAAAAATGATCAGAATCACTATTTAAATAAAGTTTAACAGTGCTGCTCAATTAAATCACCTAAAAACGTTTAAATCTGTAAAATAAGCTTTCAAACTTGGAACTTGTTGGTGGTTTCATGACTAGAAATGTGCATAAAGTCACAACACGGCGGCACATTATTGAAATACAAACGACTTTATGGTGTAAAAGTGAGTTGAGTTTCCGTTAAAATGAACTTTTTTTTTTTTTACATTTTACAAGCATAAATTGGATTAAAGGCAACATTAAATGTTCTTATACTGAAATGAAATGCATCATTTACACCCGTATTAGAGTCATAACCTGAGCTTCATGCAGGTAAAAACCAAATAAACCAACCTGTGCTCCCATAAACGAGGACTTCTGACCCATCATTAACTTTAGAAATGTACCAACTTACTTCTGTAAGCATTTAAATTAACATACTTTTAATTTTTAACATAACAGCAGAGCTTCTACACTTGAATCTGAACAGAAGCTCCTCAGCATCAGTTACCATGGTGATGGTTAGCATACCTCGCTAACACGCTAACCCAGCTCCATAGTTTGCACCTGAGTCGTCTGCAGTGACTCATGAGGCAGGAAGTCGGCCTCGCAGGAACAATCTGGTGAGATGAATCAAAGCCGAAAGTGAAACCATCCGGACCACACGGCCTCGGATCATCTCGTTATGAATCCACATGAAGCTCTGGAGCTGAACCCGTTAGTCACCGCCGCTGACGGACGGAAGGAAAACAGGCTTCCTCCAGTCTGACGCATCTTCAGCAGCTTCACCACATCAAGAGCTCAGTTGCCGTTTTGGGCCAAGTTGCTTTTAGGATCTCGTTGCCACCAAACATATTTCTGGCACGATGGTGTCACGTTGCTCAGAGCAGCTTTGAATTTACAGTAGAGGAGGAAGTATTCAGAACCTGAACTCCAGTAGAAGTGTTTAAAAAACTAAACACGTATGAGGAGAACAGGAAATGTAAATATAAGCATGGAAATGTGTTGAAAGTCCCCAAATCTAAAAACTAATATTAAAAAACAACAACAACGAAACAGTTTGAATCAGTCTTTTTGAGTTGAGTCAACTTCTAATGAAATTAAGTTCAACCAACAAACACTGAGTTCATCAAATTAGTTTTTAATCAAAAATGAAAACTAAATTATTCGTGTTAACTGTCTGAACTCGTCCAGGAGACTTAAAACCTTGAGCTCAAATTATCCAGATGATTAAGTTAGCTCAACTTTAATTTAGTTAAAAAACACCGAACACAGAAATTTGAATTCAAATTACTCACAAGATTAAGTTGATTCAAATGATTACATTAATTCAACCTATCAAAATAAGGGTTTATCTACAAGGACCTGAAAGTAAAAGTTTTTTAAAAAATAAATAAAAAATGCTCCGTTATGAGTAAAGTAATAATGAGTAGAAGATAAAATGTAAATATCAACCAAGAAAATGTGTTAAAAATCAATTAAATGTTTTAAAAAAACAACAAAACAAAACACCTCAAATCAGTCTTTTTGAGTTGATTCAACTTCTCATGAAATTATGTTCAACCAATAAAACAATTTGAGTTCTGGGAATTACGTTTTTTTGTTTGTTTTTGTTTTTAAACAAAAATCTCCAGTAAAAACTAAATTATGTAATTTAATTTTCCAGGTTTGTTAAAAGTCTAAAATGTGTGTAAAAATTAATGTTTAAAAAAGAAAAGACAGAAACTAGACAGTTTGAATCAGTGTTTTTGAGTTGAATCAACTTCAAATGAAATTATGTTCAACCAACAAACAACACTGAGTTGGGAGAATTATTGTTTTTGTCTTTAAAGGATTATTTTAATCAACTGCCTGAACTCGAGGTGAAGAAAAAACGTATTTATCAAGCTGATTTCTTTAAGTTGCCTCAACCTGAATTCACACAGAAAACTGAGTTCAAATTACTCAAATTAATATTTAGTTAATTCAACACATAATTATCTCACTGATCATCATTTTATCTTCAATATAACACAATGTTGGATTATTTATTTATAAAACATTGAATATGGTGACTTTTGGGCTTTTCAGTTTGTGTCCAGGAGGCACAACATTATTATTATTATTGTTGTTGTTATTATTTATATGCAGATTAATTATATTTTGTATTTTGTATCTTTCTCTGTTGAGGAACTGAAGCTGACAGATGAACATGATGCAGCTTAAATAAATACAAAATTAAATAATAGGCATAAAGATTGTAGAAACACACTCACTTTGTTTGTTTGCTTCAAATTAAAAATAAGAACAGACTGAAAATCAAAAGTGCAGTTTCCTGTTTCAGCCACTAGAGGGACCAGTTCAACGTCTCATCGTCCTGAGGAGCCAAAAGAAAACTCCATCCTGTCAGAAAGTCGAACGTTTTATTCTCACAAAAGCATCACAATCACTCGAGAAGAGACTTTAAGAAACAAGAAAAACCACTAAACTCTCCTTTAACGGTACAAAACGTGTGTTTTCTGCTGCAGCTCCTCCTGCTTCATCCGGCCGCTTGCTTCCTGTGTGGTTAAAAAAAAACGTCCAGGAGACAGAAACGCAGATAAACTCAGATTATTTGTCAGTTTATGGGTTCGTTTGGCCTCGAAGCTTCTTTGGCAGGACGTTTATTCTGCTGCAAAGACAGCGTTTGTCTGAGAATTAAAGGTTTGAATTGTGCAAATCGTGATTGTCGCAAATTAACGCAGCGTCCAGTTCGATTGTCAGTTTTTCAGCCCAAATGATCGTTTTAGTCGTCTGGATGTGACTTCAGGTGCAAAACGCAGCGACTAAAAGAAACCACAATATTTTATAAACTATAGTTAAACCAGTTCAGTGGATGCAGCTTCAACAAGACAACATTTAAATGCAGCATAAAAACAAACAATAAAAAAAAAAAAAGAGTCAGAAAATAAACCAGCGTTCAAAGAAGCAGCGTTTTAGTTTCTTGTCGTTTTCGGATTTTTGTCTTTTTTTCTTCATGTTTTCTAATATTTGTTGTTTTGTTTTCAGTCAAACACAAACATACAAGATGTTCTGGATTGTTTGTCGTCATCTTTTAAAAAACAAGACGTGACCTGGTTTTAGATTTTGTGTTTGTTTTCAGTAAATGTTGAGTTTTCTGTTGTTGCGGTTTGTCACCTCCAGGCCTCCGTAGATCAACACCTGTTATTACATTTGGAACAACAGTCTTTTAATAACGACTGAGTTGTGAAAACGCAGATGAACCAGACGGTGGCTGGTTTCGTTTCTAGAATCGACGGGACCTGCTGAAGGACTCAAACTGTTTCCGGTGTGCAGAGCTGCTCAGTGCAGCTCGAGAAAACCAGCTTCTTCTTCTTCTTCTATAAAAAACTAAACTTCCCTTCTCACATCTTTGTTGTTTCACCTGAAGCTCCTAAACTCTTCAGTCCTCCTCCTACTCCTCCTCGTCCTCCTTCAGAGGCTCTTTGCTCTGCAGCGCCGTGTCAGAACCGACCGACTCGTAGTCGCCGCCGTCGTCGTCGTCCGTCTCGTTGGTGACGTACGATCCCTTCTGTCTGGACAGACACCACAGCAGCACGGCCACCACGCAGACCAGCAGCAGCAGCACGGCGCTCACCACTCCTGTAAAACACAACCGATCAGTTTACGATCAAAGAAACCTGAAGCGTGTTTAATACACGATACATTCCTGCAGGTCAAGCTGCTACTGAGCCGTAAACCTTTAATTCGAGCCACAGTTTAGTGTTTTTTTCAGTGCTGTTGCTGTAAAGCCACCAGCAGAGGGCGCTCCGACACCACAGGCGACCACCACGTGTCACATCCTCAGTAACCAGATCAAATGCATCTAATGAGCGAGTTAACAGTTAAACACACACACGAATGAGAGAAATATGAAGTTCTGCGAGTCAGAAATCACGTCAACCTTCAGACAACGTGAACCAAACGTTACACGCCGTCTGATTAAAGCGACGCCTGCTTCCTAACGTCCCTTCAGAGACGATCATCGAGCTACAAGCAGAGTTCTGTTGCAGAATCAGTGTGTTTACATGAATAAAACAGTTCTGTTTGGTTGTAATTTCAGCTGCAAAAACACTGAAGCTCGATGACACGACCGCTGCAGGTTCAAATAAAAAAACATTAAACCTCCTTTGAGTTCGATTTTAACATGTTTTGTGCATTTTAGAGCAAGTCAGACTGACTTTCTGATCTCTAAAACCCACCCACTGAAACATCTGCTTCACTCTGAGGACACACATCTCCACAACTAAACATCTGAAGCAAATGAAAAGTCGCAGACGAAAGCCTCGGGAGTGTTTCAGGTGTTTAACGAGGTCTGCAGGTGGACGTCTGTCTGAGCTGTTTAGAAGCTCANCCTTGAGCTCAAATTATCCAGATGATTAAGTTAGCTCAACTTTAATTTAGTTAAAAAACACCGAACACAGAAATTTGAATTCAAATTACTCACAATATTAAGTTGATTCAAATGATTACATTAATTCAACCCATCAAAATAAGGGTTTATATACAAGGACCTGAAAGTAAAAGTTTTTTTTTTTAAATAAATAAAAAATGCTCTGTTATGAGTAAAGTAATAATGAGTAGAGGATAAAATGTAAATATCAACCAAGAAAATGTGTTAAAAATCAATTAAATGTTTTAAAAAACAACAAAAACAAAACACATCAAATCAGTCTTTTTGAGTTGTATCAACTTCTAATGAAATTGTGTTCAACCAACAAAACAATTGGAGCTCTGGGAATTAGCTTCTTTTTTTTAATCTCCAGTAAAAACTAAATTATTCGTGTTATTGTCTGAACTCGTCCAGGTTTGTTAAGATCAGGGAGGAGACTTAAAGCCCTGAGCTCAAGTTATCCAGATGATTACGTTAGCTCAACTTTAATTTTGTTAAAAAACACCAAACACAGAAATTTGAGTTCAAATTACTCACTAGATTAAGTTGATCCAAATGACTACATTAATTCAACCCTTCAAAATAATGTCTGCAACCCAAAGGGTTTATCTAAACCAGTAAATGTAATTTTTTTTGTTTTTTTTAATTCACAACTATTCATTTAGTTAAATCGTGGGAATAAGGACCTGAAAGAAAAGATTTAAAAAAAAAAAAAAAAGCTCCGCTATGAGTAAAGATGTAATGAGTAGAAGAGAAAATCTAAATAGTAATCAAGAAAATGTGTTAAAAGTCAATTCAATTCTTTTTGAGTTGATTCAACTTCTCATGAAATTATGTTCAACCAACAAAAAAAAATTGAGTTCTGGGAATTAGCTTTTTTTTTTTTTTTTTTTTTAAACAAAAATCTCCAGTAAAAACTAGATTATGTAACTTAATTTTCCAGGTTTGTTAAAAGTCTAAAATGTGTGTAAAAACTAATGTTTAAAAAAGAAAAGACAGAAACTAGACAGTTTGAATCAGTGTTTT
>NW_007578152.1:26018-41971 GCF_000690725.1 Stegastes partitus | reverse complement strand
GGATTTAACTGTTGGTTTGGTGGAACCTTTGCATTTCCAGGAAGTTTCCTCAATAACTTCCCAAACTTCTACACTCTTAATCTGAACCCTACACAGGATTTAAAAGTCATCACAGAGTCACTGATACACGCTGCTGTCAGGTGAAGTTGGACAAATCATCACGTTGCATCCAGCGTTCAGGCCTCACCTCCGATTAACGCCGCCAAGTCTCCACCGTCCACCTCCACGCCTGCAAAGACACAAACAGACGTTCAGCTCGGGGAAGTTCAGACGTTAAACTTCAACTCCGTCCTTCAGTTTCTGCAGCAGAAGCTCCAGAGCTGCAGAGCTCCACGTGGGACTCTCTGGAGGAGGAAGCTCTGAGTTTAGAAACTGGCTGTGATGTTCGGCCTCCACGTCTCGTTACAGGACACACGGCAGCTGGTTTGGTTTTTTCTCGGCTCAGACTCCGACCATGCGTGGCATTCAAACGCCTGCCGTCTATTTTAGAGCCTCACACAAACACAAACACAAACACAACGCCCTTGCAGCGAGTCTCTAGTGACGTTTTCACTCCTGGGTTCGTTTCTCACTGCAACATAAAGTCCTGAACCTCCACGGAGACACAGACCAGTAGGAAGAACTCAGAAACGTCTTTTAATGCTAAATGATACCGTTACAGTGACATAAATTATAAAAAACTACTTTTTTTGACAATTTAAGTTACAAAAATCTAAAAAACATGATAAATAAAAGTGGCTTTTTTTCTATTTGTGTTTAAATCAGAAAACAAACGACAATGTAGAAAAAAAACACGTTAAGAAAAGTGTTTTTTAAAGGTTATGTTCTCTTTTTTGTTGTCTTTCCCTTTTTTCTCGTTCAAGTTGATGTTTTCCTTTTTAAAAAATTGTTTTTGTCGGTCCGGCCGTCACCTCAGAGCCGCCGTAGATCGCCGTTTATGACGTTAAACATTTGATTTTTACATCTTTCCTCACTGTTGACTCGTTTTTCGCTGCAACGTAAAGTCCTGCACCTCGACGGAGACACAAACTAGAAGCAGGAAGAAGTCAGACATGTCGTTTTATGCTGTATGATATCGTTATAGTGACATAAATTAATATTATTATTCGTGTGGCCCCGGTGGATCCAGATGTTTCAGCAGATTAAAGCCAATAAAAGAGTAAAACCTATGATGGATGGATTATTTTTCAGAATGTCGTTTAGATTGAATGCTTTATTAACGCTGTAATCACATGACCGGATGTCGTACTGCAGAAAAAGCATCATCATTTCATTGACGTATCGCGGCCCAAGCTGCAGGTCAGTCGTACATGAGCTTCCAGGGGACGGAGCTGTTCATAGCCTGCGTTGGCCCTCCTCGGCCCTCCTCGGCCCTGGTTGCTCCCCTTATCTCCATAGCGACAGGCCCCCGAGGCGTCACGCTGGCTCCATCCCAAACCGACTCGAGGCTGATAAGACACTCCCTGCTGAGCACCGACACCTCCTGCACAGCCGGCGTCCTGCAAACCGCCTTCTGTCATCATGAAGCCCTCAGAGGGCCGACCAGACGTGGTTCTGGTGCACCAACACAAGGAGGTTCGTCTTTGAGCCGCATCAGTCAGGAACCTGAATCTCCTCCAAGTAGACGAACGTTCTTTCAGCATCCTTCGTTTTAATAAATGCGTTTTAAAACTTTTTGAACATCGTTAATGTGTCTCATGCTAGCAATAAGAAGCTACAGCTTAGCTTAGCTCAGCTAGCAGCACCTGCTTCATTCCTCTCTCTGCAGTCTCTCGCTGTGTGAGCTTGTAAAGAAGTTAAAACTGAAATAAAAGGAGGCAGTAAATCTCTAGAAACACCTGAAACATCCGGCTCCAGTGGGAACACGCTGAAAGTCGATAAAAAAAATGTGTGTTTTTAGTTTTTTATACCAAAGAAGACATTTAATTAACCTAAAAATTAACAAGTTCATAGATTTAAGCGAGTAAAGGAGTAAAAAAAAAGTGTATTTTTAATTTCTGCGACCACAGAAAACTGATTTTTAAGCACCAAGCAACGTCTGAATGACTAAAAAAATCAACATGGTTTATGAAATTAGGTTTTAAAATCATGAAGAACAAGCAGCATTCATGTTTACTGGAGACGGTTTTGGTTCATGTTCAATGTGCTGAGAAACAAATTGTCTTTACGTGGACTTTAACGTGACATGAAGTTCATGTTTACAGATTAAAATGCACTTATTTGTTCTTTTGGGGTTCTTCGTCAGGTTGGTTTAATTATTTTTGCTCATTTTATTAAAATTTTTCCTTTAAAAACAAACTAATTAGCAGGTTAGCAACAGCATCACCAAACACCGAGCCTCCCTTTGATTCTGTTCGCTAAGCTAAGCTAAGCTAAGCTAACAGTCAACTGGTGACAATCTTCTCGTCTAACTCTGCCAGAAAACCGATGAGAGAATTTCCCAGTACGTCGTTTAAAGGATTCCTCGCGCACATGAACGCACCTGTGGCTGTTGTCTGGGTCAGAACTTCAGGAGTCAGAACCTCGGCTGGTGTTGGAGTCGGACGTTCAGACATGTACTGTTCTACAGTCGTGAACGGTTCTGCAGTCGGGGTCGGATCCATGCTGACGTCAAGCTGCGAGGGGTTTCTGCAGGAGGCGGAAAGGAAGAAGACGTCAGAATATGGAGACATGAACGTCTGGATGGAAGTGAACAGATGCTGACGTTGTGCCAGGATAAGCCTTTACTCACGTCTTATGCAGCAGATATTTGAATTGATTTATCTCGGAGGTAATTTAATGCTAACATTCACCTCAGTTTCTTAAAAAGGATCTTCTCTGTCGCTGCTACTAACTGTTCAAACATTAAGGCCAGTTTAAAAAGTCGTGCTGCAGCTCAATCGTTCCTCTTTCCGGTGACATTTTTAAGCAAAATGTTAAACGTACACGTTTCTGTTGGCCTCAAGTTGTGGTTTTAATGTTTTATTTTCCAAACTGATTGGATCAGGCAGCAAAAAAAGAATCTGCCAGAAGCTGCAGTTCCTCTAATGGCCACTTGAGGCCGCCTCCAACAGCAGGTCGGTCCCCGTTGACCTCCGTGTTAAAACGTCCGACTTCACAGCACAAAGGAAACGTGTTTACGGCCGCGTACAAAACTGGTTTTGGTCTCTTTACATAAGTTCGTCGTTTATGACCGCTGAGCGAGGAGGGAACTTTTACATCAGCTGTCCATTTAAATTATATCGAGGCTAAAAGTTGTGTATCATCAAGGACGTGTTGTTTGCATGGCTTCCCTTAGCGACGCTGTATATGCTAATTTAGGAGTTAGGAGTCCAAAACTGCCAGGATGGTGGCTGATATACAATCTGTGGCTCAAAGGATTATGACATGAGTCCATCTGGAGCATGCAGGGAGGAGGTCGGGGTGGATGGATGGGATACGTCCCACATCAGGGACACCTTAAGGTAGCCATTCTTTTGGAAACCTAATGGTGGCGATGAATGAGTCGCATTTTAACCTGTTTTTGGTCTTGCTTTATGCACATTATTTTTGGCATCCATGTGGTGTTTTAAAACATAACTAAAGTTGACTTGATTGACTTGATATTTCCAAGAAAGTCGTGCACAGTTTTGCGCTAAATGACCAAAGATTCCTGACCTGGATCATATTATTATTACAGATTTGCTTCCTTTTAAAGGTTTGATTGCTATCCTGTAGTTTGCAGCTGGATTTGTATTTGAAATTTAGACGATAATCAAGAACTTCCCACGCCGGTACAGTCACGTTTCATATCCTTGTGATCATGACTGATGTAGTTCAGGGAATTAGCTGGACACTGAGCAGCATTAGTGGAGTTTGGAGATTCTTTAAATGATTTATGAGCTGAATAAATGATCGACCGGTGATTGTTTGACAAGCACAAAGCTGTCTGGAGGAAGATTCTGTCTGAACACATGAAAATCAGTCTTGAATCCTAAATATTTACCAACAGTCGCGTCAGGATGCGTCGACCTCTCGAAGCATCCAAGTGACAAAACAATCACCAGATCTCGCCAAACAATGGAGCCCTTTTACGGGAACTTTGCGCCCTCAGCTTTTCACACACTGAATCATGAACTCCAGGGAATGGGATCAAAATGCATCCGAGTGTTTGTCTCCACAACAAGAGGCGCTCAACTCTCCCACAGCTGCAGAGCGTGACGCCAGGCTTCAGCCGCCCAACTATCACATCTTATTGACTTGTGTTTGCATTTGTTCAAGAAGTTTAATTGAACATATTCAGCTTGGAAAATGAGAAAAGCGAACATAAACAGCCACAGTTTGACTCAGCGAGGACGGATTGTTGAATGATTGCAACAACTTTTATGCAGCAGAGAAAGAAAAAAACCCAAAAACGACAGAATGTGAAGAGAAACTCACCAGTTCTGAGAGTCAGCAGGCAGCTCTGAGCAGGAGAAACACAACAGAGTGTATGCTAGACAACACACACACACACACACACATAACTCATGCACACACACTTGCAGATGGGTGTGGTGTCGGTCCCCAGGGTCGGGATCGTTTCCCCCTCCGGCCAATCGCGGCGCTGACTCCACCTCTCCGATGCTAAACAGCCTGCAGATGTCTGAAAGTGTGCAGCTGACGACGCCTCTTGCATCATCTGTGAACACACACTCGTTCCTCTTTGTGTGTGTGTGTGTGTGTCCGTGCACACGTTCACTAATCCTCACCCTCCTGAATAATCTGTCAGCCACTCTCTGAAGAAAAGTGCATTTACTTCTCCCTCTCCATGAGTTGCTCGAGTTTCTTGCGCAAACTGCTTCCAGTCGACCGATAAATAAAAACAGTTGCGCGGAGGAAGAAGAGGAAGAAGAGGACGAGATGTGAAACAATCAGGCAGGAATTCGCTCCTCCAACTTGACCCGAGTTTGTAAAGAAGCATCACAACATTTCAGAGACTCTCCAGAGACGCCGCTTAACACCGAAAAACAATCAACCGCTACGAGCCGTAGACGGACACTTTTATTTCTTCCTTTTAGCCTCACAAACCCTCAAACTAAAGCTGGTGGTGTTCAGACAGACAACCAACAAACAAAATGAAGGAAGACAAACTGGCTGTAACACCCTGAAAACAACAGAAGCCTCCCTGTGCAGCGACACTCTGCTCCCAGCGCTCCTGCAGCACTTTGTCTGAAATGTGTCAAGTACCACCTGTGTCGAGCGTTAAATCTCCCAAACGATGTCAAAATAGCGACGCCTCGACTTGAAGTTTAATTCTAAGGAAGAGGAACGAGTCCCGGGGAACCGAATCTGAGCAAAAAGAGCGACATTTGTGAGAAATCTGCACCTTTAAAGCGAGTGGTGTGCGCTCTACCTCGGACACTTCACAGATAAAGTGTGATTCAAGTACGAGCTGTAGACTCACCTCTTACCACCAGTGATGCTAGTTCACATGGGATCACTGCCGACTTCGACGCGGCTGCTGTTTCCGCAGATCCATGGTGAAATCGCAAACAATCCTAAATCCTGACTCACAAAGCTTTCTGTTAGCACCGCTTTGTCGTGTTGCTGTTTTGCCTTCATGTCCAACAGGAGCAGAATCTTAACCTCCTTATCACAGCTTTTACATTTATAACTTCTGTTTGAGTGTTTAAAAAATGTTAAAATAATGTTTTACGTCACTGAAACATTATCCAGATGCTTAAAGAGCGAGGGGTTTTACTCAAGTCGACACTGTGAAGATGAAGAATGTGACTGAATGAGTAATTTCAGGATTCATATTCACGTCTGTAACACCCATCCCATGTAGCTAATGTATGAACACTCTCGTTAATACTGTGGGCGGGGCTTTGAGTACTATTACTATCTATTAAATAAACCTAGTAAACAGGCGATACAACAGGAAAATGGTCCTAGAACTTTAATGTAAATTATGACTTGATGTTGCCTCCACTTAAATAATAAACACACTCCTTTTAAACCCCACTGAGGCCACGTTCACACGTAGCAGAAACGGTGATATATCAACGGGCGTTTGGTTCACACGTAAACGAAGCTACGAGTCACCGAAAACGATCACATCTGAAAACTCCGGCCACAATAGAGATTTGGAAAAACACTGTCTGTACGTTTGCATGTAGACGGGAGGAGACGTCACGGTATCAGGGTCCTTGACAGGATTCTTTTTAGTCTTTGCGAATGCTGCTAACGGTTAGCGGCAAATACGCTAGCAAATAGCAGCGTTAGCAACGAGGACAACGGTAGAGAAACTCCACCGGCGCTTGTTGTTAAATATTTTCCTGCAACATACCCTCGACAACAGCGTATCAGCGTAACGAGCCGTTACTCCATCATAACGCTGACGAGAACCCTGAGTTAGCGACTAAAGCGTCATCAGCGTGCGGCCATGTTTACAGTTTGGCTGCTGTGTTAGAAATGGACGCTGTTAAAGCAACGTTTGGACAAACGACCCTCATGCCGATATCGCTGAAGTAACAGGAAGTAATTTGTTGTTTGTTCCAGGATTCTGATTGGCTAGCATATGTTTCTCGTTACACTGCCCCCTACAGGTCTGGCAGCTCTTAACGACGGGTTTATGCAGGTTTGTGTGGATGAAGATGTTTTTGAAAATTATCTGGTGTGAATGATGTTATTTTTCAAAATACTGGTTATGTGTAAACGTGGTCGAAGAATAATTTAAATTTAGCTTAGCAACCTGATAATCTCACTGTAACCTCTAACATGCGACACAAACCAGGAAAGTCAAATGCAGAAAGTAGATTTTTAGTAAAAAGAAGACAATTCACTTGTGACGTTTTCCTTTTTGTTACCCTGTTATCTTCGGTTCAGTCTTATATCATTGCAGGCCTGATGCTGCCTGGGTGAGGCCGTAAAACGTGGTACTCACGGTCGACAGGGCTAGCAGCTAGCAGCTAGCGGCTAGCAGGCAGCGCGAGACGTGACCGTGTCCGTGAGCTTGATGGCGGCGCGGCAGCAGCTCCAGCAGGCTTCACCAGACAGACCAGACGGCCAAAGACGACTTCTCATCCACACCAGGGGCCCAAAGAAAGTGTCCTCGGTCCGCTGTACATTTAAAAGTCTCTCTTTATTTCTGAAATCTAATTTATGCCTCCATACATACTTTACACACCGGAGTAAAACACAAGGCTAGCCTTAGCGTTAGCATGCTTCGTCGCTAGTCGCGGTTAGCATTTTCTGGACAAAACATTCCGTCTGAGCGCATAAACATAAATACATCAAGTACTCACTTTACATCGGGTTAGAAAAGTCCAAAACGAACCAGCAGAGTCCGTATCCACCTGTTTTAGAGACTATTTATTCACCAGACTGACTTATTAAAAGATTTCTCACACGTTCCACGTTAGGCCACGCCCATCTTACCTCTGATTGGATATTACAGGTACATCATCCAATGAAATTACAGAAAACAAAAGATTGACATGAACAAGTTAGGTTGTGAACAGCAAACTAGTACATTTCCAACAAACTTGCTTCAAATGAACTTTTATTCCAAATATGATAAAAGCTTGAGATGAGATGGCCAATTTATATATTTATGTAGATTTTATGACATTTTTAGTCATGTTGCTTATTTATTACTTACATATTTATTTAATTGACTTTATTTGTATTTTAGCCAGTGTTGTCTAAAGTAAACATGAGCTACAAATATGACTTTTTATTGGGATATTTAAACAGTTTTACACCATTTCAGAGACCAACAGCTGCACTTTTCTGGTCTTTATGTTCCATTTCTTTGGCTTTTCTACAATAAAAAAAATATTGCCTCAGATCCAGTTTATAAAACATCTGCTAGCAGCAAAAATAAAACGTTTTTTAGGAGTTAAATCAGTCCTGGAGTTCAGTTTGTCATGATTTCAGTCAGGAAACACCTGCAGTCCAGTGCATTTTAAACAACTAAAAGCCTTTTTAAAGACACGTTGTTTTGTTCATAAAGCTTGTTGAATATTTAGCTTCCTGTCAACATGATCAGTTTGCTTTTAAATTGATGTTTTCCAGCTGAGTTGAAGCTTTAGAGTTGAAAACAAGGAGAAAAACAACATTTACATGAAGCTTTATGGTTGAGCAGCTCTGCAGAACCGCTATGAACAGACCGCTGTAGTGTTTCTGTGCACACGTTTATTCATGACAACCCAGAATCAGCAGAATCATTTGATAACCTGCGTTCTTTTAAAGCAACATTTTCATTTTAATTGCAAAAACAGCCACAAACTCGGAGTCTCAAACTGATAATTTAATTCATTTCACATCATCGACGTCCAAACAAACCAGCAGTCCACATTTCACGGTACACGTCAGACCAGATCTCCTGCTCCACACCGTTTTCACATCTACTCACGTCGTTTCTAGATTGTTTGACAGTTTGCGCTAAAGACAAACTAAACCCGGCGACAGGCAGCAGCGACGACTAAATCCCAACGTTTTATGATTATTTTAGTGACGAAATCTGATTACTTGTTTGTTAGCTACCTAAAAAAAATCCCAAAGGACTCCTATATCCAAAAAAAAGCTAAAAAACAACATATCAACACCAGATAAATGAACACGTAAAACAGACAAACTTACTAGCATCATACAGGTTTAATAAGCCGGATTTTTATTTAACAACATAACACTAAATTATGCAAAATGTTTACATTTTATAGAGTAAAATTAGCTAAAACTCAAAACAAGCTAACCAGTTTTACTATGACAGCTAACCTACTAGTCGTCTAGACTTTCAGCCTCCTTTAGATAGTCGCTTGATTGTTGGGGCTGCTAACTTGTTAGCCACGTCTTCAGTTTCACCTCCTCACATTTCAAGTGCAAAATCTTTTTTTTCCAAAATCGACCAGATGTATTTTTTGTAACGAGAAAAGAAAGAAAAACATTTTAAAACAAGGACAAACTTAACGAATACTTTTGCGGTTTGCTAACGAAGTAGCAGCTTCAGTCGCTAACACTTACAAGCCATTTTAAAACTTTTACTAGCCGATTCATAATTTTAACGCCATGTCTAACTTACTGGCCAATTTTATGACGTGAACAACATGTTTTACAGACACAAGTGCCTTTTGGAGTTGATTAACTCGTTAGCCACTTTCTCAGTTTGGTGGCCGTCACAATAGCTCATTATCAAATCTGTTAGCCTCACAGAACTTCTCAAGCTAAATTAAGTGCAGTCAAACCTACGAGCCGCGTTCAATATTTGATAGTCAGCTACACTTTTCAAACATCTTCAGGTTGATTCTTGTGGCTACGATACTCGATTAACGCGTTAGCCACTTTCTCAGTTCAGTGGCCACCTAAGATTTGAAGTGCAAAACATCAAATGGATGATTGGTGTCAGAATAACAGAAAAAAGTCCAATGTTACCAGCCGTTTAAATGCTTTTAGTTTGAAATCCAGCTTTTAAGCAGCTCGTCAATAGCAGCTAAGCTAGCTTTTACTAGCCAGTTAAATATCGTTAATACCTAATTTACTCTCAATATTTGATAGTCAACAAGGTTTTTCAAACACAGATCGCTTTGAGTAGTTGTTTTCAGAGTGGCTACTTGATTAGCTTGTTAGCCACTTCCTCCATTTAGTGGCTAACATTCAAAACCTACGGATCTATTTATGGATTTGTGTAATCTACGAGCCGGAAAACTGTCTTCAGATTACGTGTAGACAAACTTACAAACTACTTCCGCCGGGCCACTTGCCGCCAAAAGTAGCAGCCGCTCCCCAAACCTTGTCGACACTTTACCAAACTTCCATCCAGCTTGATTTAAAGTGAAGGTTTTAGTAGCACAGGAATGAAAACTTAAGGGCTCTGAAGAGAAGAATCCTTCACTACTGACTGCTTTGTGGCTAATCCTGGCTGCCAAAGTTGGTAGCCACAAGCTAGCAGACACTTGTCGGATTCTTCAGAGAGCCCAGTTCAGAGCCGACTACGGCCTCTGAAAGTCGTCCTAACCAATATTTCAGCTACTTCCTGCTCGGCTACTTTTCTCACAAGCTTTAGTGCCACTTTTTTGAAGATTTTACAAGCCGTTTAGGGGTTTAGAGACAGAAGACGAGGTTGGTTTCACACGAGGCGACGACTCGACTGGGGTTCTGGCGAGCCACCAGCCTCGTGTTCCCTCCACCCGGCGCTGCTCCGAAGGCGTCGACAGTTTGTGCGTTGCTAGGCTCCCTCATAATTTACTGCAGCTCCCCTTTTGTCTCCGCCGCCGCCGTCGCCGCCGCCATCGCCCCCTTACTCGTCCTCGTGCTCGAAGAAGTCGTGGCAACAGACGGTAACCGCGGCGATGAATGTCATGAACTCCTGGAAGTCACACTCGGCGTCTCCGTCGGCGTCCAGGCTCTCCATCAGGTTGTCCAGCGCCGCCTGGTCCTTGACGTGCTGCGGGGGAGGGAGGACGGGTTCAGGTCGGGACAGCGGGCCTCAGAAAGGAAGCTAACGTGCTGTGACTAGCAAATAGAAAAGGTTCTGCCTCACCGCCATCAGATCCGGGAGCTCGTCGTGTAGCAGGTCCTTCAGCTCGTTCTTCTTCAGCTTGTGCTTGTCTCCTTCCCTCTCCGAGTACTTCTGAAACACGGCGATGATGGTGGCCATCGAGGTCTCCAGGTCGGTCATCGTCATCGGTGTGTTCACCCTGAACGGGACCAAAAGAAGCAAAACTCAGCAGAACCTCAGAGTGTCGTTCTGAGGATCAGTTCATCGATGCAGCTCAATGACTTTATCTTTCACATAAAGTTGGTCCGCTGGGATTTTATTCCCGTCATGAGCAGAAAATCTGATGTTTTTCTGATATTAAAAGAAATCAGCNTTTTTTATCAGTTTTAATATTAAACATGAACTTCTCGTGCGCTCTCAAGCTGTTGTACTCTCTCGTTTTCATGCATAAGTGTAGCTGATAAAGGGACGGTAGCTACTTGATTTCAGTTAAAATCTGGAAGAAAAGCAGTTCTGTGTAACTCCAGCTCGTTCGTTTTGTCCTCTGTGGAGCTACAGTAAACACGGTGGAGATAAACCTGCTCAGGTTCTGATGATTGAGCTGAAAACACTCTTTTTTTAAAAAGACGCTTCTAGTTTCTGTGTGAAGTCTGTGTTCAGGATTTGGATTCTGTGAGATTTTCAGTGGAGTATTCCTTTAAACAGCACAGAACGGCAGATCCGTTCAGGTTTGTTCTCCTTGAGCGTCTTCACATCTGGGTGATGAAGGGTACCGGCTCACAGCACCGTGCAGGCCCCAGAGCGAGGCCCTCGGCTTGCTCCAGGTGGCTGCACAGCTCCTCCCTGGTGAGGCCCGCAGGCTGGAGCTGGAGGCTCCCCCTGGACGGGAGCCTCGGCCGGGGTCGGACCCCCGTCGTCCGCCTGCTTGGACCTGGAGGAGGACAGTCGCCTGAAGAGAGAGAGCTGAGAGGAAAGACGAGGTTTAGCGGCTCGGTCGTGGTTTCCTGTTCGCTGTGTGGAGCTCGACCGACTCATCAGGGAGCGAAAAACTCAAACATATCGACCCACAGATGAAACGATTCTTTCCAAGAATGGATCTCACTAATCAGCCAGAAACGCATCAGAGCTGGACTCGTTCTCTGCTACATGCGCTGCAGGCCGGATTATAGACAACAGTGGAGCCGCTCTGCTGGACAAACTATGCAATGACGCCAACTCTAAAGTATCCTGAGCATCTTCTCTGCATCACGTCATGTCAAGAAAAGTTTTCATATCAGGAAACATGTGAGCGAGTCGATTCATCACCAAACAATTATGTAGCAGTCGATGGTTTTCTGTCAGAATGTGCAGATTCAATGCATTTAATATTTACTAAATAATACACACTTCAATCTTNTTTTTCTATTACAGATACAGAAAGATGTTAAAAACTGTGAACAACAAACTGAATAAAAGTAAATAACCTGCTTTAACCAAACAAACACACACGAGCTCAGGAAGATGATCTGAAATCGAACCAAATTGAAGTTGTTTTTAACTTTACATCTTTTTCTGTGTTTAAAATCATCTTTCAGGAGAAAAAGTAATAAAACATAACAGATAAAGTCTAATTTTGCACCTAAATACAAAACAGCTGACCTGAAAATGAAAGTGAGGAAAAAAATTCTGAACTTTTAGGTCTCATTCTGCAGAAAGACTTTTTTTTGTGTCTTTTATCATGTAAACTTGGTTCCTTTCACACGTCTTTGTTGCAGACAGTGAAAGAAAAGCAGGACGTCCATCCAGAGATGACGCTGCAGGTTTTAGAAAAGCCTAAATAGAAGCTTTTATTTTGTAATCCAGGTGATAAAATGCTGGAAAAACATCCTGCTTGAACTTAAGAATGTTTTAAAAGCTCAGAACGACTTTCTGAACTTGTTTAACATCATCTGATCCCTGAGCTGCACTCTTTAACCTCTTTCCTGTTTTTAACGTCATGTTGCAGCAGAAGCAGTGATGAAAGTGCTGAAGCTGTTCTTACCGTGTGGATCAGCAGCAGCAGCAGCAGCAGCAGCAGCAGGCGTGTATCCGGGGAGCGGAGGCTGCTGATGCCCTGCTGCCTTTATACAGCTGCCCTCTGGGGGCGTCTCTGCTGGGAGCTCAGCCAGCCTGCCGGTCAAGCTGCTGACCAATGGGCTCGGCCGTCCTCCCCTCACTCCACTGCAGCGCTGCACGAACCGGCACCGACTTACTGACGGTGCAGCGCCGGCCCGTTTGGGTCAGCAGTTCACAGGAACCTGAGCCGAGAAGCTTCAGGGTCTGAGACCAAAGTGACAGATTTCAACGTCTCGGGTCAACGTTTGAAGATTTGTGCAGCACAGATTCACAGCTCAGCTCTCTGGACTCTGGGCTCAGGTTTTACTGCAACATAAAGTCCTGAACCTCTGTAGAAACAGAACCACCAGAACTCTACAGACTGCAGATACTGAACTATGTGCATGTTTCATTGCTCTGTATCAACACAACCTGTAGCTCAGCCCAACACTTCCTGATTTTCTGTCATGTGACCGTCGCTCTCAGCTGATCCACTCATGACTCTGTGTCTTCATCAAGAAGCTCAGAATATTTTGTTTTTACAGAATCTGATTCCAGCAAACGCTTTATTTTTGGATAATTTTTGAAGGAGACAGTCTTTCACAGCAAGAGGTTCAGAGCAACGATGATGAGCAGCTGAACGTCGGACTCGTCTGGTTCTGAGTTTCTATAAAACCATAAAACTAAACGACAGGGTTCAGACTCAGGGTCCTAACAAAGTGGGATTAGTCACTAAATCCTGGTTCCACATCTTAAAATGACGATTTATATGAATTCTAACCCTGATTCAGTTGAAATCATGGTTTTGGTAGTTTTGGAAACAATTTGTTTGATTTAATTAAAATTATTATTATTTTTTTTAAATGAGTAAAGTTTTATTATATTTCTTAATGATCACTTTTTTTTAAGTGAAAATAATTTAAAAGAACATTGAGATTTTATTTTCTTACTTCCTAACCTTTTCTCACATCCGAAAATTACAACCTGTTTACGTTTTAATTATTTTATAATTTATTTTTTTAACCAATTTCAGTAAAGTTGAAATTTTTAATTCCTACAGTTGATTTTTTTAAAATTAATTTTATTTTTTATTTGTGCCCTCCTAATTTCCACCTCATACATTTCAACATAATTTTTTTAACGAGTTTGTAAAATTATTTTTTTCTTTTAATTCCAGCACAAAGAAGAAAAACAAGGTTTTGTTAGATATTGTGAGGATTTTTTAGTTTATTTTGAAGTTAACAGGATTTTTTTTAACATAACTTTGAAGCTCAAATATTTTTCTGTAAATTGCACCTTTAATTAGCAACACTTTTAATGTAATACCTGAAAATCAAATATATTTCAGTAGATTTTTTTCTTATTGTGCCACAATGTCGACGGAGAATCTAAGTTTTACATGAATATTTTAATGTGATCTTTTTTTTCTGTTTTGTTTTTGTACTTTTTGTTGTGTTTTACATTTTCCACCTTTAAACAACGTTGGTTACAGAAAAAAACACATTAAACTATAAAAACATTGCTGATTTAGACATTTTATAACATAATGAACTCACCTGCAGGTCTGCTGCAAAGTGACGTTAAATGTAAACTCGTTAAACCTCCTCAACACTGATTGTCACCTCATTCTAATTAAACTCAGGGTTCAGATATCACTGCTGTGAATTATCAAACCACCAAAACCAGTGGCTAAGCTAATGCTAGCATGCTAACACAGCGAGCCGATGCTCTTTTTGATGCTTGTTTAACACGTTAACATGCAGAAACCCGTTTTGTGCTCCTTAAAGCTCACAGCAAAACGCTTCACGTTGCAGTTTAAGGAGGCCGAGGTGTGTTTGTGGTGAGACGTGGACCACAAACACCTCCGACCGCCTCCCCCTGTGCGCCTCAGGTCCACCTCTGCTCCCCCTCCGATCACATTCTGCCTCCGTCCGCCGTCCGAGGAGCATCTGCTGGCCCACAAAGGCCCGTTTCAGAGGAAGCGACCGGCCGTGCATGTTAATGAAGTCGCTCTTTTCACGGCTCGACTTGGCCAGACGTGCGCTCACAAACGTCCCCGCGCCAAGTTTTTACCCCCCGAAGGCTGTAAACAGACGTTTGAGGGGGTAAATGTGTGAAGAGGATCAGTTTGATGGGTCAGGACGTGGAGAAGTTCTTCTGCTTCATCGTTTACTGTCCGGTTTGGTTCAAGGTCTCAACACAAGACAGTAAAACAAAAGTGATTTAGTGAAAAATGTCCTGAAAGAAAGACAGAAACTAAAGAAAGAAGCTGTGAGGAGGGTTTAGTTCAAGTTCAAAATCTGAGCAACAACTTTACTTTCAAACAATTTCAGCCTCTTCAGAACCCATAAATAAAACCTCATTTAGCTCAGGACTCATAGATTTATTTCTCTTCTACAAACTTTGAATTAACCATCAAACTCAAAAGTGATCTTTTTCTTTGCTCCTGTTTCATTTTTACTCACTGTTCTTGTTTCGCTGCATTCTTAATTCAAACTTCCATCCAGTTAAGCTGAATGCTTCCTGATTTTTTGTCACATGACCGTTGCTCACAGCTGAGCCACTCATGACTCGACGTTTTCGTCAAGAAACACAGAATTTTTTGTTTTTTGTAGAATATGATTCAAGCAAACGCTTCATTTCTGGCAATTTTTTAAATAATTCTCATTACGCTGTCATAGCTTTGCTTCAGTGAAATATTCAATACAGGACTATGTATATATATATATATTTGTTTATTTCAGCTCCTGATAAACATGATAAAAACCCAAATCTAACATGAAGTGTAATAAAAAATGGAGCATTTATTTGTGTAATCCGCCCATAAATAAAGCATCGATGCCTCATTTAGGTCAGTGCTCACAGATTTATTTCTCTTCTACAAACTTAAAAGTGATTTTTTTCTTTGCTCCTGTTTCATTTTTATTCACTGTTGGTTCATTATTTTTGCTGCTAAATAAAGTTCTGCACCTCAGAGAACTCACAACACTCGTGACTCTACATGCTGTCGATATTTAATTAATTGTATTTTTAATTCAAACTTCCATCCGGTTCAGCCGAATACTTCCTGATTTTTTGTCACGTGACCGTTGCTCACAGCTGAGCCACTCATGACTCGACGTTTTTGTCAAGAAACACAGAATTTTTAGTTTTTTGTAGAATATGATTCGAGCAAACGCTTTATTTTTGGCAATTTTTTGAATGATTTTTATTAAGCTGTCATAGCTTTACTTCAGTGAAATATTCAATACAGGACTTTACAGGAAGAATTTCTGATAAACGTGTAAAAAACCCAAATGTAACATGAAATATAATGAAAAACGGAGTGTTTATTTGCATAATCCCACCGTAAATCGAACAAATGTTGACTTTCTGAGGTCTTGTTATTGTAATTGAGTTGAATAAAGTTTAAAAAGACGCAGAAATCACAAATAAAACT
>NW_007578152.1:0-19616 GCF_000690725.1 Stegastes partitus | reverse complement strand
TAGTGATATTGCAGGTTTTTGACACTTCCGGGTTGGCTTCATTTTTCAGGGCCGGTTGCTACGTCCATCTTTTATACAGTCTATGATTCTGCACGACAACAGACATAAACAAAGAATTATTCTTGAGTTTGTGTCGATTCTTGTAAGCTCCTGTGATTGGACGTACCTGAAACCTTCATCGTGCTGCTTCACGGACATTCAGTTGTTGTTATTACACTATTTTCTAGTTCCAAGTGATAGCTTAGCAGCTAGCATTGTTAGCATTTTTAGCGTTGTGGCCACTTGAAAAGTGTTGACCACGCTGATTCCAACTTGTGTTTTAATTGCTGTTAAATGAATAATGATATGTTTTCTTATGGCGTTATAGTTGAGTTTCTCTACTCGTAGTCTTGGTTGTGTTGTTTCTATAAAGCTGTCGAACTAAATGTCTGCGGTTCGAGTTGCTCTACCTTTTTGTTGGCTCCTGATTGGGTTTTTGCGTCGCCGCCTGTCGTCCCATTGGCCGGTTTGGCGTCGCCGTCCGTCTTCTGTCCGGCTGTGGCGTCGGGCTGCTCGCTGATCTCTGCTGCTGTTGATTTCAGACGTAATTATTCCCGGTTAGTCCGACCTCGTCTGTCTCAGAATCACCTTCCTGCTTGTAACTGAGCTGCTTAGGAATGAAACACGTCACCTCTCTGCTCTCCGTCCGGCACCGACTCTTCTTTCAGCTCTTCGGGCTTCGGGGGAAGATCACATGTCACATGATTACGTGTGAACTCTTAGTTTTAACCAACAGGAATCTACATGTTCAGTTCAGCGCTGCATATTTACAGAACTCTGAGTCTCCTCTGCTGACTTCTCCGTCGAGGATGCAGACGCGTCGTTCTCCTCTTCGTCATCACCAGCGATGTCCTCGTCTTCCTCCTCCTCCTCCTCCTCCTCTTCGCCTTTACTCCACGTCAAATCCTGATGAAAAGAGAGTTTTAAAGGTTAATCAGGTTAATTTATTCTGGAGGGTTTTCTTTCAAGAAGAACAAAGATCTAAAGGAAGTGGGACAGGATGCAAACTACCACAAAAAACTACTTTGATCTGCATGAAAACAGAAGCTCTTGGACTTAATCGAAGCGACAGGCAGCGCTGGAGTGATGGGAGGAGCTAACGCTGGGATCACGAGCACAAAAACGAACCTGATCCGTCAAACTCTCAAACAGAGGAAGAGCTCCTCCTGCTTCTTCAGATTTCTGGGAAGTCCTTCAACAGAGAAGCTGAAAGTTCTTCTTCTCCGTTCTGCATAAATTCTTCTAAACGTGTAACTCTGATGCACAGAGATGAGGTTTTGTGGGACTTTAATACCATTCATGCTTTAAAATGTTGTTAACGCTTCTCTTGGCGACGTACTTTTAAGCACAGAGCCCCTAAAATATTGTTCCTACAGCGACTTACAATCTGTGATTATTGTTTTTGCATTGCGGCGTTCTAAAATTAACACACAACTTGATTTATTTTTTACAGTTTTATGAGTTTGTAGGTGGAGGATCAGGATGATGATGATGTTTATTTGGAGAGATTTTGAGATAATTGTTGGATTTTTATGAGTAAAACAAAAATAAAGTAAATTATTGTGACTTATTTAGGATGCTGCATGAAATAAGGGCATCGACAAAAGATTAAAGCCTGATGAGTGCCAGAACAGAAGGACAAACTTCTGCTATCACTGCTGCAGCGTGTTGTTTTGTTTCACTTTTCTCATTAGTTTGTATGAATAATGTTTCCTCGTGTGGACTTGATTGTTTTTTTCCAGTTTTAATTAATTAATTCTGATGTTTTCAGGTTATTTTTTTAAGATTTTGAGATTAAAGTTGAAATTTATGAGGAAAAAAAGCCCTTTAAAGTCCAGTTTTCCTGAATTAGATTTTATATGATTACAGGTTTATGATGCTGCATGAAATGATGTCATAACAACTTATCGATTCACCAGAAATTAAACGATAATATAATGTTTTTTTCCTGCCACATCAAGGCAAATCCGACTGCTGCAACTCGTGAGTTTGTTCGATATGTTTCAGTAAAAAGAGGCAGAAAGACGATGAAGTGGGAAATAATTCTTCTCTGCACGTTAACCTGAAATTAATTTAATAAAAATAACACAAAAATGACCTAAATTAGATAAAAACACTTTTATTACAAACACAGAAATGAAAAAACAAATAAAGTCCCACATCCCTTATAAATAGTTCCACATAAGAATGAACGTTTTCTTTTTTTATTTGCCAGAAATTAAGGCTGAAGGTCGGAATAAATAGTTTCATCCTGGAAATCCGACTGAATTCAGGTTTTTATCAAACATTCTTTTGTGCAAATCAGTGTTTTAAAAAAAAATCCCACAATACTGAAATGAAACGAACACAAATTAACAGAAGCAGGAAGAAAACACAAAATAGGAAAAAGACGTAAACATTTAAAAGCAAAACTTCAAAAGAATTTCAGACATTTAGAGACAAGACGAGAGCAAAAGTCTGGCTGGAATGACAGAAGCAGCTCAGAAAGCAGCCGATTAATGTATTTACAACACGTGAAACAGACGAAGCAAAGAAAGGCACAGCGCAGGAAAAGAAAGCAACAAAAAGAATTCAGGTAAAACAAGAAAACTTGAGTTTAAAATGCACATTCAGATAAACTTTCTGGACACTAAAAATCAGGGAAATCTGAATAAACACCCAATTATTGGTGTAAAATCTTAAAATATGTCGGTCAGAAGCTGCCAAAATGTCTGTTTCTTTGGTAAATCGGGATTTTTTGGAGAAAAGTTTTTGAAATTTAGGGAAAAAATGAGGTAAAATGTGATTTAAAAATTCTAGTAAGCTCATTTAAACTACATGAAATAGTGTGGATCAATAAAAAAGATGAATTAAACACATAGACCTGAATTTCTATAAAACTGCAGCAACACTAAAGATCCCAGGAATTACAATAAAGACCCAATTACTGTATTTTTTTTTGTAAAATCTTAATATTTCTGGATATTTACGTAACATGTGGCTTGAATATTTAACACAAGTACAAGGAAGTGTGTTTAAAATCATTAACATTTTGGTAAAACTCACCAGATTAATGAGGAAAACACAACAATAGTATTAAAAATTAGACAAATATCTGAAATCTGAAGTAAAAATCCTGAAAATATGAATAAACACCCACATATTTGTGTAAAATCTGAACCACGTGTTATCAGCTGCTTTGAATTAAAAACTGGCAACTTCAATAAAACGCAGAATTTTGCGTCTTTTGGCTTTTGGGTGTAAATTTTATGTATTTTTAGATGTTTCCGGCCCTGAGTGATGGAGTTCTGTCATATTTTAGGAGGATTTTAATCGGGCAGCGTTTGATTGTGTTGTTTAGTTTGTGTCTCACCTGTTCTTTGTGTTTTGGTGATTTTCTTTGCAGATGACACGACTCAATTTTTCACAAAAAAAAAAAAAAAAAAAGCCCTTCCTTCCCTTGTAGCATAATTTCCGATATGATCATTGATGAATTACTGATTATTAACTGATCATAAAGTGGAACTAAAATAAGTTTTATTTTAACTTTATTAATCTCAAACTGAATTCTTGACTCTAACAAAGCAACAAAGCAGAATCTCTCTTTGGTTTCAGCTTCTCCAAACTGGGACAGTTTTCACCATTTTCTGCTATCTGGTGGCCTGATTGATTGATTGATCACTAAACTAACAGACGTATTGATCAGTGACGGTTTTATTTCAGATTTAGGTATTGAGGTAAAACGTCGTCCCAGAACTCCTCTGACTCGGCGGCCGCCTGACCTTTGACCCGTGACTTCCTGGTTTTAGCAGATTTAGCACTTTGTCTTTTCCCTTCTTTGGACTTTTTCTTTTTGACCACCTCCTCCTCTTCCTCCTCCTCCTCCTCTTCCTCTTCTTCCTCTTCCTCTTCCTCCTCCTCCTCCTCCTCCTCCTCTTCAGCCTCTTCATCATCCTTGCTGCTTTCTTCGTCCTCCTCTTCACTTTCTTCTTTCTCCTCCTCCTCCTCCTCTTCTTCTTCATTTTCTTCCTCCTCTTGTTCCTTTTCTTCTTCACCTTCTTCCTCCTCCTCTTCTTCTTCCTTTTCTTCCTCTTCTTCCTCCTCCTCTTCTTCTTCTTCTTCCTTTTCTTCCTCTTCCTCCTCCTCTTCTTCCTCTTCTTCCTCCTCCTCTTCTTCACTTTCTTCCTCCTCTTCCTCCTCCTCTTCTTTACTCTCCTCCTCCTCCTCTTCTTTACTCTCCTCCTCATCCTCTTCTTCATCCTCCTTACTCTCCACCTCACTTTTTTCTTCCTCACTACTCTCCTCCTCCTCTTCTTCCTCGGCACTACTCTCCTTTTCCTCCTCGTCTTCCTCCTCGTCTTCCTCCTCTCCTCCCTTTGCCTCGCTCTCCGCCTCACTTTCACCTCCTTCCTCCGACGACTTCAAAGACTCACCCTCCTCTTCCTCGCCTTNAACAAATGTTGACTTTCTGAGGTCTTGTTATTGTAATTGAGTTGAATAAAGTTTAAAAAGACGCAGAAATCACAAATAAAACTAAAGATTTGGGACTCCTGAGGTCACGGTTCTGACTGACGTTCCTGTAAAATCACTCTGAGGCTAAAGTTTGAGCTTTCTGTGTTACATTCTGTCTCTCCTGCAGACCGAGCCTCCACTCGCTGAAGTTCAGGTGAACGCTGTGACGACCCGACGGTCTCCACGACGGGCCGCATTCCTGCGCCGCCCTCGCCGACCTCTGACCTCGGCGGTGTCGGAGGACGGAGCGTCCGTTGGCCGATGAGAGCGCGTCTTTGTTGGAGGATAAATACGTTCCTCACGCGGACGTCCACAGACGGCAGCATTGTTCTGAAACACTGAGACTCTGTGCTGCTGCTGCTGCTGCAGGAAGACGAGTTCCTGGAAGTCACGCCGTCGTCGTCGCTCATCGACCTGAAGCTCAGCGTCGGAGTGAGGCCTCGAGTTTGGTCGCATATCAAACCGGGATCCAGAATCATGACTTTGACTGACTTTAATTTAGTTTAAATTCAAAAAGAAGCTCAAGACAAGGATGGAACTTGTCGCCTTTCTTTGAGAACTGAAAGATTTAGTAGAGAAATAGTTTATTTATGATTTCCAGCAGTCACAGTAGATTTTATTTATCGTATAACACAGTAAACAAAGAGCTTCATGTACATTTTGGCTGATCAGGACTCTGTTTTCTTTTTATAATAGAAAATGGCTTTAATAAAGTTTTTAAAAATGAAAGTTTTAAAGAGAAAAGCATCATTTCTATCATGTTGCTCAACATCAGTTTGATTTAGTCATTTTCTAATAATAACTATAAGATTTTAGTTTTATGTTTTATCTTTACATAGTTTTAATGAGTTTGTTCTTTTTTATCTCATAATTTGAGCTTAAAGTTAACTAAATAAATTCAGAGTATTATTCAATTTAAATCTTTTTTTTTTTACAATGTTGCATCAATTTTACTTTATTTCATTTTTTAATAATCTTAGAATTGTTTTAACTTTAGTATTTTTTTAAAAGTTTACATTAAATTTTATTATTTTTTTATTTCATAGTTCTGACTTCTTGTCTGTAAGTTCTACTTTTAGGTTGAATGATTTTATTTTGAAAATCCTACTTCCCTTACACCTTTTAATGTTTATTTATTTTTCTTTTTGGGGTTGCCTTGAAGCTCATTTTGCATCTTTTCAGGCCGTTTCGTGTTTGTTTCGTGTCTGTTTGTGGTGATGAAGGAGACGTTTTTCTTCTTTAATTAATATTTAAAGCAGAAGAAACACTTTAAACTCCTTCGATTCGTCCGTGTGATGATTTGGATGTTTTAAAATGTAGAAGAACTTCAGCTAACGGCGAACAAACTTCATTTATGGGTCCGTTTTTATTCCAGTGCAGACGTTTCATTCCACGACCCCGGCCTCTTTCTTCTTCTTCTTCTTCTTTGCTGTCGTGTCTCTGTCGGCGTGGTTTCTCCCGGGAGACGGTCGAGGCGTCCTCGGAGCCGAGCCCAGCTCCCCCGGGCTGAGCCGTCGCCGTGGCAACCGGTGAGCGCCTCCCGCCGGGCCGCGAGAAAAGGCTGCTCGGGTCGCTGAGTCACCGCCTGGCAGCCGAGCGCAGCCCCGAGATTAACTCGCACACGGTGAGGCGCTCAGGGTTCCTTTGTCCAGGGCTTTGTTTGTTTGTTTGTTTGTTTGTTAGTTTCAAACAGGTTTGCTGCCATCATGCTGTGACCTCTGACCTCGTCAGTATTCACCGATGAAGCCAAAAGCTCCACACTGGTCACATTCTGCGTCCTTCTGAGGTCGTTTCTGATCGTTTCACGTCTTCTTGTAGGTGGTTGTTGTCATTTGTGGCTGTTTGTGTGTTTACTGGTTGTTTCCCGTCGTTTTGGTTCCATTTTAGAAGCATCTTCTTTGGTAAATTAAAAATAAAAAAAACTTTTTCAAAGCTTTATTTCATATTTTTTGTGTCTGTGATCGTTTTCCATCTGTGGATTTAAAAAAAAAANTGACTCGACCCTTCCTCGCTCTGCTCCTCCTCTTCCTCCTCCTCTGCGTCTCCTCCTCCTTTGCTTTCTTTCTCGTCGGTCTCGGCTTCGCTTTGCGTTGCTCCACTCGTTCTCTCCTCCTCTTCCTCCTCAGCAGCGCTCTCATCTTCCTCCTCCTCGTCGACGTCCGACTGATCTTCTGGCTTTAGAGTGTCACTGTCCTCCTCCTCCTCCTCCTCCTCTTCCTCTTCATCTTCTTCTTCATCCTCTGTTGCTTTCTCAGCATCCTCCTCATCCTCGCTGACGTCGGCACTCGTCCTCTGGCCTTCCTCGTCCTCCTCCTCTTGCCGTTTGCTCCGACTCGTCTCCTCCTCGTCCCGACTCTCTGCGGGACTCTCGGGTGCCGGTATGATGTTGATGCTGACGGCCGACTTGTTGCTCAGAGCGAAGGATTCTGACTCTTCGCTCCTCGACTTGTGCTTGAGGAGGCTGCTGTCGGAGGGCGACGGCGTGCTGAAGCGACTCACCGTTTCTCGGATCAGGACCGACCCGGCTGCGAGCGAGGCGACGCCGGCGGCAGCGGTGGTGAGCGCACCGAGATCCGGCGACTCCTTCCTGGTCTGAGCTTCTTTCCGGTTTTTCTCATTCTTGGACTTTTTGGATGAGTCTGTGCTGGCTTTGGGTTTCTGGTCTTGAGAGCTTCCGGTGCTCTGCTGGTCGCTCAGGTGAACATCCTGGCGTTTGCTTTGGACCGCCACCGGCTTCCCTTTAAACCTCACCGGTTTGGACTCCTTCTCTTTGACTTTTGCAGCTACAGATTCAGAGCTGCCACCTAAAACTGTCTTTCTGGCGTCTGGACTTTGCTTCCTGCCGACGCCGATCATCTGGCTCTTACCCGGAACCGGCCGATGGCGCTGTTTGGTCGCTGCCTTGCTGATGTCCCCGACGCTCGGAGGCCTGTTTTTATCGGACCTCCTGCCCAGCTCCTCCACCGCCAGGATCAGATTCGCTTTGTCCTGCTTGGTTTTCTTCTGCCTCTGCGAGCTCTGGGAGGCCGGAGACCGAGTGCCGTGGCCCCTCAGGAGCTCGGTGGGCAACGCCCGGCGAGGCGAGGCGGCTTCACTCTTACGAGACGGTGAAGCGGAAGAGAAACTGCTCTGCTCTGACGGCTTCCTGTCCTTTCTCTGCTCTTTGACAGCCTTGCCATTCTTACCCTTCCTCTATTTTCCGGCACGAGAAAGCAAGGAGAGGATGAAAAAGAGGCATGCATTAGAGAAAAAAAGACGTGCAGGAAAACAAAAACAAACAACAAGCAAAGGAAAGTTTAAAGGAGTTATGAATAAAGTCAGTCGGTTGGTGGTGCGTGAGGTTGTTTCTGGTCTCAGTTGATGCTGCAGAGAGATAGTAAAGCTAAAAAAGGTTCTTCAACAACAGGAAGACTTAGAGAAGCTGCTCTGATGAAGGGAATCTTACTAAACTAAGATTTACTTGGATTGTTGGGATCATCCACGAATGTCCACAGATTTAGTTGCATTTTTCAGATAAATGTTGCTTCAAACTTGGTCTTTTACTCTGAATACGAGTCAAACTAACACATCCATCCATCATCTATACACCTTAATCCTCACCAGGGTCATGGGGGGCTGGAGTCTATCCCAGCAGACTCAGGGTGAAGGCAGGTTCACCTGGACAGGTAACCAGTCTATCACAGGGCTACACTTAGAGACAGACAACCAAGCACACTCACATTCACACCTACGGACAATTTACAATCACCAATTAACATCAATATGTTTCTGGACTGTGGGAGGAAGCCGGAGAACCCGGAGAGAACCCACGCTGCACGGGGAGAACATGGAGACTCCATGCAGGAAGATCCCGGGTGTCCTCACCGGGACGTGAACCGGCGACCTTCTAGCTGTGAGGCGACGACGCTAACCACCGAGCCAAACTAACACAATGCTAATTTAAAACACATACATTTGTGGAACTAAATGTCCCAGATTTGCTGGTTGCAGCTTCTCAAATGTGCAGATTTAATGCTTTTTATGTCACATGTGTACTAAACTGGATGTCTGATCAAAAACAGCCACTGCCAAGCCAAAGCCAAGTATGTCATATTAAACAACAACAAAGCCGTAGAGTTTGTACTGGCTCTTTTGTGACACAGTGGAAACGCTAAACAACTAGAACAGAAACCAGAAACAACCTCAGAAACCAGCCGGATGAAGCTGAAAGTGTAGGATGAAGTTAGGAGGACGATGACGGTAAATAAATCAAATGTGTGACACAGAAAGAGTCTCGTTTACCTTCTGAACCGGAGACAGAGTGAGGGTTTTATCGCCGGGGTCCATCTTCATCACGTGAGTCTGTCGGGAGGAAACGGAGAGCTAATGAGCTTAACGTTTTAGTTTTTATTTTTGTCCGAGGACAAGAGTGAATTCAGCGATCCGTCACCATGTTGAGGAAGTCCGTGGTTTCCCCGAGGCCTCTAACGCTGTCGGTGTCCGTCGGACTCTCCGCGGCGCTGTCGGAGTCGGCCGCCGCCTGCTCTGGAAACAGGACAGCACGGTTCTGCAGTGTTATAAGGTTTCATGCTTTAAAGGCGGCGAAACAGGATGTTCAGGAGAGTCATGCTGCCTTATTAGAGGGTGGTTAAATCGGGTTTTATCTCAGTGAGGGATTTAAAATCTAGTATTTAACCCTTTGAACCTCTGGATGTCGCCAAAAATACACAAAAACAGCAAAAACCTAAAGAATCCTCAAACTTCTGACTGTAAAAACGACTAAATCTGAGCTTAAAGTTGTTGTATTTCACCAAAATCACTTTATTCAGCGAGTCTTATTTTTAAAAAATGCCAATAACAAACCATTTGGGATAATAAAATTCTGTGCAAGACAAAACATTTCCTGCTCCTCGAAGCAACCGAGAATTCACGAGTGACTCAGCTGCAACCAAACGGCTGTGTCGCAAAAATTGTGAGATGTACCGGCCGGACTGCATCCAGAGTTTAATCGGAGTGAGCAAACAAGACGATAAACCACAGTGAGGAAAAATGTGAAAGATGGCCAGAAAGTGGTCGAGGATCAGAGAGTTAAAGCTGCGCAGGGGTGAAAATGAATGTTGTAGAAGCAGACAGGACGACAGGAGCAGCTAAAAGATGATAAAAAAGACTTTTGCTAGCATGTGTGAAACGTTGGTGGAGGAAGCAGGTGGAGGTGCTGTAGGTACCCTGGAGCGGCGACCCGGAGCTCCCGTGCTGGTGAGTGCCGTTCAGCACCTTCCTGTGGCCCAGCTCGGCCGGAGGCAGCCTCGGCGGGGCGGTCTGGCTGCAGACCGGCAGTGGCTGGAGGTAGCCGGGTGTCATGGCGGGCAGCGTCCGGAACAAGGCGCCAAACTGGTCCGGGGATCGCTCCTGCAGGGTCGGGATCATTATTTTTAGTTTAAATACCTACATTATGCAGTGCTCAGAAACATAAAGGGAACACTAAGATAACACATCCTAGATCTCAATGAACAAAGTATTCCAGTTGAAAAACTTTATTCATCACATAGTGGAATGTGTTGAGAACAAAACACAGTCGTGACCCGATAATCCGACACTAAATGTAAAACCTTCTTCTATGTCGGATATCAAGGCTGTCGGATTGTCAAGACGGAGGTCCAGATACGAGGAGGGCTTGATGCTGGAAGGCTCATTAGTTGTTAATCATTGTCTAATATCTTTGGTCTAATAACTGGTGTATTGTTGGAACACTACGCATCGCTGGATTTCACACCTAACTGAGCGGTGCGATTGTTCCGGACACTTCCACCCCGGGGCAGCGCTCTGACGGGGTGGAAGTGTCCAGAACACACAGGCAGTACTTGGCTGCTGATGCTAGTTTAGTTAGCGCTCACACTTCTGTTTCCTCCATCGGTGGCGGCGGGGGAGTGGCAGATACGCTCCACCGTTACCATCCATGTTTACTTCCGTAAACACTGAGCACGCTCGCTGTGTGTGACGTCGTCGTGTCCTCTTCTGCGCATGCGGGACACTTTTGGCTCGTATGAAGTTCACACAGCAGATCACATACAAGTCGTATTGAACTGGAAACGTGAAGGAAGTCACAAAGAAATCGGATTTGACAAAAAAAAAAAACATCATGTCGGAGTCAGAATCCAAGGCTGTCGCTATGTTAAGGCTGTTTTTATGGGTTCTGTTTGTTTTTCCTAAAAACCTGTCGGATAGCAGGTTTAGGATTGTTGGGATTATGGAGTCACGACTGTACTGGGAAATGATCAACGTAAATCTGAATTATTATCCCATGGAGGTCTGGATTTGGAATCATACTCAAAATAAAAGTGGAAAATCACATCACAGGCTGATCCAGCTTCAGTGGAAACTCCTCCAGACCAGTCAGACTGAGGCTCAGTAGTGTGTGTGGCCTCCACCTGCCTGTAGGACCTCCTTACAACACCTGGGCAGGCTTCTGATGAGGCAGGATGTTCTCCTGAGGGATCTCCTCCCAGACCTGGAGCAAAGCATCATCAACTCTTGGACAGTCTGTGGTGCAACGAGACATCATGTCCCAGATGTGCTCCGTTGGATTCAGGTCTGGGGAACGGGCCGGCCGGTCCATAACATCAATGCCTTCATCATCAGGAGCTGCTGACACACTTCAGCCACATGAGGCCGAGCATTGTCCTGCATCAGAAGGAACCCAGGGGCCCACTGCACCAGCATATGGTCTCACAGTGGGTCTGAGGATCTCATCCTGGTACCTGATGGCAGTCAGGGTACCTCTGGCTCGCCCATGGAGGGCTGTGGGCCCTCCAGAGAAATGCCTCCCCACACCATTACTGACCCACCAAACCGGTCATACTGGAGGATGCCGCAGGCAGCAGAACGTTCTCCACGGCGTGGATGTGGGGCCCTCAGACCATCTCATGGACTCTGACAGTCTGAGCAGAAACATGCATACTAGTGGCCTGCTGGAGGTCATTGTGCAGCTCTGGCAGAGCTCCTCCTGGTCCTCCTGCACAGAGGAGGAGGTGGCATCCTGCTGCTGGGTTGTTGCCCTCCGACAGCCCCCTCCACATCTCCTGGTGTACTGGCCTGTCTCCTGGTATCTCCTCCAGGCTCTGGACACTGTGCTGAGAGACGCAGCAAACCTTCTCGTACTGATGTGTCATCCTGGATGAGCTGCACCACCTGAGCAGCTTGTGTGGGTTGTGGACACCACCTCATGCTGCCTCTAGGGCTGAGAGCACTGACAAGATGCAGACGTGACCAAAACAACAGCCAGAAAGGACGAGAACAGAGACATGGTCTGTGGTCACCACCTGCACTCCTTTACAGGGGTTGTCCTGCTACCTGCCTCATCTCCACCTGGCGTCTGCTCCATCTGCACAACAGCAGGTTTGCTTCCTAACTGGACAGGCTGGTTTCACACAAGTGTGACTGACTTGGAGCTACACTGCGTTGTATGTAATCTGCTGACAGTTCATCAGACAGCGGCCGCTCACCCGCTCCCTCCGGCGAACCCGGGCGGAGAGGCTCCTCTGCAGGGTGGAGGAGTCCAGCGAGTCCCCCAGCAGCTCCACGTAGGACTTCTCCAGGTAGTCCTCCGTCACGTCATCGTCCTCCAGCGTCACGTCACTGCAGCTGCCGTCCCTCGGCCGAGCCAGCACCACCATGTGGCAGCCGCCGCAGGCCGCCTGGAGGCAGCGCAGCACAAACACAGATCGGCCTCAGTCAGTAATAATGAAGTCATATAAAAATAACAAGACATACAGAGAAACAGATGTGCACATTTCAATTCAACTAAAAAATTAAAAATATGTAGGATAATAAAAAATGTGCATAAATAAAATGATAAACCATATATAATACATTTATAAAACCACAAATATTAAATACTATTTTGCAAAAAACAAACAAAAACCAATAATAGGAAGTTCATCAAATACAATCAATGTAGGAAAATAATTTTAAAAAATGAAACAATCATAACTAAATACACATAATACTCAACTATTTTTTAAAAATCAAAAATTGTAATACAAAAAAATGCAAATAAAAAAAACATAAGACGTTTTGCTTTTTTCAATTCAAGTTTTAAATTTAATGAAGTCAAATTCATCTGTAAACTTTATGCACAAATTATCACATAAATAATAATGAATGAATAAATAAAACCACAAATTATTAAAATATTTTTTTAAATTGTAAAAAAAAACAAAAAAAACAACATAATTAATAAAGAATATTTTTAAATGTAAAATCACTTCCTAAACAATAAGAAAAACTTTTAAGTGGTAAAAAAATAATAAAAAATCGAATTTAATGTCATTTCTAATAAAATCGTGAACTCAACACTTGATAAATAAATCTTTTTTTGTTTTTGTTTTTTAATCGTACAACTTAAACAGAAAATGGAAAAATAATAATAAGAAATGAACAAAATAAAAACTTTGGAAAATGGGTGAAAAATATATAATATTAATTTTCTAAGTAATTTATTTTTATTATCTAATTTTCTAGAGAAAGAATTTAAAACTGTAAAAAACTTTAATATGAGAAAAGTTGCATAAATAACATTTTTTTTCCATTTAATATTTTTAATAAAATCATGAACCTTCACATTTTTCCTCAGTATTATTTTATATTCCACCATCATAATAAATGAATTAAAAGTTGTGGAACACTCACGGCTCTGACGCTGTACTTGAGGAACCGCGGACACAGCGTCGGTTTAAACTGGTTGGTGAAGTTTTCTTCTCCCAGACACAGCTTTCCGTGACGTCCGTCTCCAAACGTGTACAACAAGCCTCCGTCTGAAAACAAACCGGTGGACATGTTGAACCGTGTTGCTGGTTCAGGAGGAGCTGGGCAGCATCCGGCCAGGTGTGGCTCACCTGTGATGACGGCGGTGTGGTTTTCTCCACAGGCCACCTGACAGACTCGTCCCTTCTTGAAATGCTCGACGGGTCGCGGCAGCCGAGACTCGAAGATAAACGTGCCGTGACCGAGCTGTCCGAACTGACCGAGGCCGAAGGTGTAGACGTCGTCCTCTGGAAGACACGTCAGCAGGTTCAACAGGTGCGGCGACAACATTTATCTAAACACGGAGGCTTCGTTCACGATGAGGCCGAGAAAACCTGACGTCAGGAATCAGGTCGGAGCTCAAGATTTAACCTGTTTAAATGTCCACATGACTCAGAACTGACAGAATGAACATTTATTCTTATTCTAAGATTAAAAAGCGTTGTTAAAAAGTTAATATATGAAATCACACACATGAAATATAAATAGAATAGATCTCACACACAAAAAAAGATTTTCTCCGCTTGACCACAATGATTTAAACATGATTCACAGGGTTTGGTTTGAGGTTGTGTCTGCTGACGTCTGTCTACTCTTCTACATGATGTATTCGAACAGTTTTTATACTTCAGGAGGAAAGAAAATGTTTTTTAAAAAAGAAAAAAACTCAACAACACAAAATAAACACAAAGATATTCAACGAAAAACGCAGTAAAAATGATAAAATGCACATTTACTAAAAAACTAAAATAGCTTCAATAAATGTTTTCCGAACAATAAATAAAACATGAAATAACATAAAAACATAAAAACATGGTGATAAAGTTCAGGCTAAGTTTTGTTTTGTCTGCATGTTTTTTACATAAAACACTAAAACTCTCCTGGAACGAGCCTCAGCAGCATTAAAGGATCTGAGAGACCGACACATGTTCTCCTGCAGGTGTGTGTTGTGTGTTTACCCGTCAGCGCCACCGTGTGGCCGCCTCCACACTCCACCTGCTTCACGCGCTCCTTGATGCTCTTCACCAGCTGAGGGACTCGGTGTCCCGGCAGCTGGTCGGTGCCCAGGCCCAGCTTCCCGCTGTCCCGCTCCCCGAAGGTGAACAGAGCTCCGTCCACTGAGGACACATGAGACAAACACAGTCGAGTTCATTTCATCCATCGAAGGCTCAGTGAGCTCCGTGGTCACCTGAACAACCAGAACCTGAAAAACGAGGCTCAAGGGCCACCAGCTCATATAATAAAATATATATATCAGTAACTGCATTTGTTGTGGAGCTTTAAGCGCCGAGTTGATGGAGTTTGTTTTATTATAATATTCACAGTGATTGTTTGTGTGTCGTATTATTACAAGTTAGTTTTGTCACAACCGAACTGACGAATCGCATCTTCTGATGAAAACCACAGAAAGTCAAATGTTGAGGTTGTGTTTAAAAAAAAAAAGAAAATCACAAAAATGACATAAATAATAGAAACACAAACAAAAACTTAACATAAAAATGCATAGATAAAAAAAATTATTTTAAAATGTTTTTGAAATAATATTTTAGCAAATAAGTTAACATTTTCAGTTAGATTTTAATCAAAAATATGAATAAATTCTCATCATATTTCTGCTTAAAGCCACATCATGGCCTTCATCAGCAGGTAGAGTTTGTTTAATTACCTTTTTTTTTTAATTGATTAAAAGAAACTATTTTGAAATTTACCAAAAATCAATTGTTAAAATAACTAAATAAATGCAAAAAACTAAAAATCTAAATATTACAGTAAAGATAAAAAAAAATCTTATTCTTTTGTGGTTCTTTAAATCTGACTTTAATAAAATTACTTTTGGTAAAAAATAAAGGTGAGGTTTTCCTGCAGGTATTGTCGGTTCCTTTCTGCCGTCTCGTGTTGTTGGCTCACCTGTGACCAGAGCAGAGTGATAATATCCACAGGACACCCAGCTGACCGGCCGTCCCACGCTGACCTCCTGCGGCGAGGACGCCTGACTCTCCTTCCCCAGACCGATCTGACCCTCGGTGTTGTCGCCCCACATGAACAGCCGCCCGCTCGCTGCAACAGAACCATCAGGTAACAATAAAAACAAACAGTGAGTTCGTCTTTTACATTTAAAACGGGGCACACGCAGGACTTCTCACCTGTGAGAGCGGCGGAGGTGTTGGACCCGGCGGCGAGCATCCTGATCGGCCCGTGTGCGTTGAAGAAGTCGACTCTGTGGAACGCCGTCCGCTCGTCGCAGTCTCCGAGCCCCAGCTGACCTTCGCTGTTCCCTCCTGAGGCGTAAACTTTTCCCTGAGCTGAACGGAGGAAACGCAAACGAGTTTAACGCTGAGCTGCAGGTAGATGAAGACGCACCTGAGAGCGGGAGGCTGACCTGTGCAGACGAGCGTGTGGTTCCGTCCACAGGCCACCAGCTGAACCTTCTCCGACTTCAGAGCTGAAACGAAGAAACCAACAAGAAATGGTCGGTTCAGACACAAACACTCTGATTTCTGAGCTTTAAAACATTCAACAAGGTCTTTAGAATCAGAAATAATGATCCCCGACAGGAAAGTGATCCTCCTCAAAGTCTGAGAAAAACTGTGGAAAAATCAAATGATAAAAATAACTAAGAAAAGCATAAGTCAAAAAATATGTCCTAAAAATATGAACATATTTTGAAAAATACGTAATAAAACATGAACATAAGTAAAAAAAAGTCCTAGAAATATAAAAATATATCTAAAAATATTTCCTAAAAATATTAAAATATTTTTTACAAATATGTCATTAAATATGAACATAAGTTAAAAAAAATCTTAAAAATATAAACAATGTAGAAAAATATGTTGTCAAAATATAAACATATGTAAAAAAAAAATTAAAAAATAAAAATGTCATAAAATATAAACACAAGTGGAAAAATAGAAATATGTCCTAAAAACATTTTAAAAATTTGAAAAATACATCATAAAATATGAACATAAGTTTAAAAAGTAAGAAAATAAAAACATATGTAAAAAAAAAAGTAATAATAAAAATATGTCCTAAAATTATAAACACAACTAGAAAAATATGTTGTAAAAATAAAACATAAGAAAATCAAAATGTATGTATGAAAAAAAGTCCTAAAAATATAAACATACTTAGAAAAATATAAGCATAAAATGTAAAAATGTACATTGCACTATGAAGATTAAAATAAAAGTATACCGTGTGATAAATAATAGTTATAATTCTGTTATTATTATTATTATTATTATTATTATTATTAATAATAATAAATTGCTAAATTGTCTTTTAAGCGAGTTAGCATGATTTAGCAAACCCTCATCTGAAAAGCTCTCATAAGCAGACTTGAGCAGGAATGATTTAGTGTGTTTGTGTGTCGTGTTCCCACTTTGCCGTCTTACACAGAACGACAACAAGCTTTTACAGAACATGCAAACAAACATGAGTTTATCTGCTGAGTGAAGCCTCCTTTATAAGCAGCAGCAGCAGTAAGAGTCGGTCAGTGTGTCTCCAGATTAAAGCCGATTACGGACCCTCCAGATTGGGATTACAGTGATGACAGCTCAGCAGCTCTGTTTGGTTTCTCATGAAAGAAAACGGCAGCACGCTCTCTGTTTCAGACTGAAGCAGCGAGGAGGAGCCGCTGAAACACCGACCTTTGACACAGGTGGGTTTGTTCACTGTCAGCTTGGAGCCCAGACCCAGCTGACCCCAGTTGTTGCTGCCAAACATGAAGAGTTTCCCGTTTTCTGTGGAGACACAAACACACCGCAGCGCGTCTCTGAGGGGCTTCAGTGGAACATTAAACAGCTAATCATGTCCAAGTGTGGCTGAAAAAAAAGTCTCCGTTAGATAAATCTGGACTCGAATAAATAAATAAAACAAAAATCAAAGAAAACGAGATGATTTTACATTTTAGGAACATAAACGTAGAGATTTATATGGAAAACACAAGAACTAGCATCAAAAAATATATAAATTGTTGAAATAAAAACATTTTATTTGTTGACTTAATCTAAAACATACAAGTGTTATTTTATAAAATCCAAAAACTACAAAATGTACAACTAAAAAAATCTCAATTCAAAGTCGCTGAAAAAGACATTTTTATATTATTATGTGTGGCTTACATTTTATATATATATATATATATATATATATATATATATATATAAGATTTCAGTCTTATTTACTGAACACATCAGAAACCAGGAGTTAAATCAGGATCTGAAGCATCTAAATGCTAACATCTCCTCTTCTTACCCGTTAATAAGGCCGTGTGTTCGTCGCCGCATGCTATCTTCAGTGGAACGTCGTTCTTGAGCCAGAACTTACTGGGAACGTTGTCGGCAAACTTGCTCTTTCCAAAAGTGAAAACTGCCCCCGAGTCTGTGAGAAAAGAAAAAGAAACGACTGAAAGTGAATCATGGAAACAGAAAACAAACGAGTGGCTGAAGTTAATGATCCACTGAAGCACAACTCTGGGACACGTCTCTTCATGTTGATTTATTATCTCACAGGTTCTTCTTCTTCTTCCTTACTAATGAAACAAATCAAACGAGCTGGAGGATTTACTTTGAGCTGTGGACGCTTAGAAGAGCGTTTGCAGTGATTGTAGATATTTACCAGCAGCTCTGAGGACCACGATCGTCTCAGACCACTGTTCTGACACAGGAAGGTCATTTGGGGTTTATTTTAATGACATTTGTATGAAATGTCCTGGTTTATTAGCTGCATGGGAATAAAGTTTTTCTTTATAATTTACAATCACAATCACATCAAGCAGCAGTAGACAGAATTCAAAGCATCAAAAATAGAGTTTTTAGTATTTTTCTTGTACTATTACTGATGCATTAATGTGTAAGAAGTATTTTAATGCTGTAACTGATTCCATTGGAGATTAATTTTACTTATTTTTAAACTATTTGATGATTTAAACTGAAACAATGCATCAGATTTAAGCTGTTAAATTCTCACAGTAGCTACAGCTGTTGGATAAATACAGTAAATGACAAATGACGAGTTAATGATTTACATTTAAAGATATTTACAAGCGAAAATGAAGTCAAGAGAAGCAGAAGGAGGTGGAATTCTTAGCATCACTGACAGAAATGTGATTTTATTATCATAATCTTGTACTATTACTGTATGTATGAATGTGTAGGCAGCATTTAAAGGTTGCAACCTGTTGAACTGAAGTGAGTTTTTTCTTGTTTTTATCCTGTTTGCTGGTTTAAACGATAACAAAGCCTCATCTTTAACCATATTTATGTGCACACAGCAGTCAGATGAACACAGTGAGAAGAAACCACAGCAGTGAAATGTTGAAGTGTGATGCAGCTGAAGCGGTTCGGTTCTGTTCGCTTTGTGTACATGAAGTCATAAAAACCAAACATGTGACGGTTCACAGATGCGCATTAATATTTCAGAACTCCTAAAGTTCTTTACAGCCCCAGAAAACGGGAAAGAACTTCCTAAACAGGAAATAAACTAAGCAGCCGAAGCATTAACGAGGATTAAAGAACCACAACAACAACACAGCGGTCGGGTCGCAGCGCAGAAAGTTGCAGCTTTATTCGCCGTTAGCCTGCTAAAGCTAAAGCTAACTCCAACTCCCAGAACCGTTAATTAGCCGCAGAACGGCTAACGGCTAACCCCCGTCGGTCCGCGACGCGCCGCCGCGAGGCCCCGGCGGCGGAAAAAGCGCAGGTAATTGCGGTTATTTACCCGGTATCTCGTCCTCAGCCTCCCCTGCCATCTCTGCGGGACTTTAATCCGCTTTGCTCGGTGCTGTGGGCGTGTTTGGTGCCCCTCTTGTTTTCCACTCCGACAACCCGGAAGTAAACAAAACTTCTCCTAGGCTACGACGCTGATGACGTAGCCCTTAAAGGGGAAGCGTCCAATTCCTAAAGTCGTGATCAGCTGACGGTTGTTTGTTTATTTCTGCATTGATGGAAAGTAACGAAGTACATTTACACAAGTGACTGAGTATTCTATCCTACACTACTTTATAATCAGTCAAACTTTATTACAGACTCAGGGTCCAGATAAAAATCAACAACGATAATAATAATAAATCATTTAAAATAAAAAGACTGCAGAGACAAACATGATATAAACAAATAAAGCAGCAATTTATTGTTCATAGTTTAGGATACTTCTATCACCGTTATTAAAAAGAGCAGCCGTTTAGCCAAAGTGCTCTAAGACTAACATTATGAAGTTCAAATCTTGTTTATTCATTTAGCAAATTTCCCTAATTTAAATATTACAGTTAAAAGCCTACTATAGTATATAAAATACAAATG